>NC_081310.1:196912706-197037331 GCF_026419965.1 Kogia breviceps | reverse complement strand
TACTCCCTCCCTAAACCTACATCCACCTTATTCTCAATTTTTAGCTATTATTCCATTTCATGCCCGCTAGTTTATTAATCCCGGACCCCCCCCAAAACAATAAAGCTGAAGCTCCAAGGGATTTTATTTATATCTTTAAACATGAGTTGTATGCCTTTTTATTTAAAAATTTATTTAACCTTTATCGCGCCCCTCACTCATGTCGCCGCCGTTAGGCTGCAGCGGCTCTATTTAGATGCGCTCCTCCTGCAGACGCCCAGCCTCCCCCGCGGGAAGGGGGCCCAGGTGAGCAGAGGCAGGTAGGGGTACCGGGGGCGCCGGACTGTCACCTCTGCGGTCCCTAGAAAAGGCCGGCACTGAGGGGGCTTCCCGGAGCTCACACTGTCCCCGTGACCCTTACCTCTGCCCCTCATTTCTTCCTCACGTTCCTTTATAGCTACTGAAAGGGCCTGTGCTATACAGATGGTCTAGAACTTTCCGTGGAGTTAGTGGGGGAGGCTCCAGTGTGAGAACCGAGTGCCTCTCTCCAAGATCCACCCCCCCGTGTTTCTCAGCGCTCCCCACCCAACCCAGGGGCCAGCAAGAAATGAGGCAGTGGACCCTTAACCATTGGGGGTGGGGTCGGGGGCAGCGCCTCCCGCTTCCGTCCTTCCCTGGGGCCACAGGCCCCCCCCGTCCTCCCCCCAGCAGAGCCCCTACCTAGAGGGTCTCCGTGGCCCTTTCTGCGTGGCCAAGTGCCACCCCTTACCCCTAGGTGTGCCCCTCCTCTGGGCTCCCACCGATACAGGTGCCTGGGGGAGGGCTCTCGCCTGTCTCCAGGGACTAGGGACCCACGGGTGCTTCCTGAAGGACAACGGGGGGGGGGGGTCACACGTGTCCCGGGCCTGCCAGGCCCTGCCCTGGTCTCCTGGCTCTGGCCCCGGCACATTGCCTGTCCGGGAGGGGTGGAAGTTTGCCGCCCCCAGTCCCTCCAGCTCTGAGGACACATCCCTGTGACCTTGGGCATGGTGTTGACATCTCTGAACCCCCGCTCTCACATCTGCAGACAGGGCTTCAGGCGCTGGGAGACGCCGTTGAAGGAGGCCGGGTCAATGATGATCTAATATTCCAGATTTCTCCAGTCACCCAACCCCGAAGGCCGAATCAGACTGCCATGCATTTAGCTCAAACGCATTTGAAAGCAATTCGCTATTTAACAAGTGCTGAGGCCCAGTGCTTTTGCAGGCAGCACGCGAATCGAATCATTTGGTCTAATCTTAGATTAACGCGAACAAAGCCCTCCAGCGAGGACAGCCCTGGGAGCAGCCCAGGAATCCATGCCCTCGTCTTTGACGAAGGCGGGCCCTGCAGCAGGAAGGCCTGACCCTCGCCGTCGGCGTGGATGCCTGAGAGGCGCCCTCCGGGGTGGCGTGCCAGGGCAGACGGCACGAGGGCTGTGAGCCAGGCGAGGGCGGGTTTGAGTGCTCCTCTGCCTCTTCCTACCGCGTGGCTTTGGACAGACCGCTAGCCTGTGCAGCCTTGGCCTCCGCCATGGACGCTCTGACCGGGACGAACCCAGACAGAAGGCACGAGGAGCTCCGTGTCACCGCCCCAGTCGCAACCTTGTGCCCGCAGGAGATCTTCTCAGCGCCTTCCAGGATCTGCTCCGGCTTTCAGGTGTCTGGGAAGCAGAGCTGCTTGGACCTGCTTCTGCCCCCTTGCAGCAGCTGCCACTGGTTTGGGGGAGATCTGGAAGGTGCTGGAGGGTTTTTACTTTCCCCTGCCCTTTGGAGAGCTCCCGCCTCTACAGGGCATGTCAAAACTTTGGCAGCAAAGGGAACTGTGTTTTACCCCGGCCTGGGAGCCCCGCAGCTTGGCCCACTCAGGTGCCTTCCTGCCCCACTGCGAGTTCCAGGGCTGGGATCCCAGCCCCAATAGGTGAGGGTCCCTCCCTGGTGTTGTCACCCCAAATCTGGAAGAGAGAGGCTTTGTTGCTGCTTGGGTCGCGGCTGAAATGATGGGACTCTTGCGGCCTGCCACACAGAGACGGCCCAAGGGTAGTGGGAGGGAAGAAACACAAGGAAGACATACAGAAATGAGAGATGGAGACAGAGAGAGGGGGCTGGGGGGGGGGGGAGGCAGGGAAACCTGTGGGATCAGATCCGAGTTGTAGCCATGCTCCTGCCCTCGTTCCTTGAATTCCCTTAGTCCTCCCAGGAAAAATCTGCTTTAACATGCAGGGTCCAGGCTGGTGGGAAGCAAAAGCCATGAAAAGCAAGCCCCTTTGCTTCCAGTGCCAAGTCACCTGCCGCCACTTGTCAACGTGTCTGATCGGGGATGTTGTAGAACCATCTGTGCTGTCCCACACGGAGGATTTGGATAGGAAAGGTGGCAACGCGGGAAAGGAGCTGACATCCTTGCCCGGGCCGGGCCCTCGGCTCAAGATCCCTCCCGAGTCCACCTGGCCTGGTCGTGTCCACGTGGCCAACTCCAGCTCACCCTTTTGGACCCGTCACAAATGTCACTTCCTCTTAGGTGACTCTGCCCCTCTTTGGCGTGACAAGGAGGATTCTTCCCTTTCTGGGGGCTCCATCACACCCTCGCCTGGGGCACCTTGCACTTAGCCTCGGGGCTGTTTTGATCTGGTTTTGTCTGTTTGCTTGGCTCTATCTCAACCACCAGACTGGGGGTCCTGGAGGCAAGCGCTCGAGCCAGGCACAGAGCAGACAGCAGTGAAATGTGGCTGACACGCCCCCCCCGCCTCTTGCATTGTAAGCCAAGGCCCAGCCCGCCCCACGGTGCCCTTTCTGGGAGAGTGTGGCTGTCGCCCCGTCTGGCCCCAGCGCTGGAATCTTCACCTGCCCTGCCTGGAATATTCTGAATCAACGGCTCCTGCCCCTTCGTCACTGCAGAGCGGGATGAAATCGTCATCTCGGTGGATTTTGCCTTCCCTCCTATTATCTCTTTCTCTTCTGTCACCTTTGTGCCATGACACATCTTAAAACCTATTCATCTTTGTCGTGTGTGCATTAGACTCAAGCGTGCGAGATCAACCAGGCACCTTCCAAATCTATTTTCACTCTGATTGCCTTGTGCAGTTACCGATCCAGGGGCAGAGAGGTGAGGCCACTGGGGGACCCGGGGCCAGGCCACTGAGGGAGAGTGCGGGCCACCGCCACGAGCGCAACCCCACTCCTGGGCCCCCCGGCCGGTGGCCCGGCTGCTGGGGGGCTGGTGCAGGACATCGGCAGAGGAATTAGCAGAGGGACCCCCATAAGGGGGGTTAGGGATGGAGATGCGCTGTAAGCATCCTAGCCTGGACGCGCAGCAGGTATCATCCCTGCATTCGAGGAGGTTCTGGTGGGGAGATGGGGCGGAGCTGGGGAGTGAGGTTTTCTGAGCCCGGAGGCCCGGGGATACACCCACGGACCGAGTCAAGCGGGTACCGACCTCCAGACGTTCCAGCTCCCCACAGTGGAGCCGCTGCCCGGTAGCCCCAACCTCCACTTCTTGCCCCAAACCCTAGCTTCCCCACACCTTGGGCCCTGGGGTCTCAGGTTCCCAGAGGCCCAGCTGAACATCCCTGAACCGGGCCCCGCGGTTGTTCTCCGGAGCCTCGGTGTCCGATAGAGCCTTCCGGGACGATGGGTTTTTCTGAGCCGTCCAACACGATAGCCGCTCCTTCCGTGTGGTAGGTGACCACCTGACGTGAGCCTAGTGCGACCGGGGAACTGGAGGTTCTGTTTTATTTCGGAATCGGAATGTGAACAGCCGGTTGCCACACCCTCCTCTAGAGAGGCCTGTCGTGCGGGGCTAGGGACGTGCGTTCCCCAGTCCACCGAGGAAGATGCTGGGCTCGTGTTTCCCCAGAGGAGGAGGGAGACAGCAAGCCGTGGCTTTGGGGGTTCCCTGTCCCCTGTGGGAGGGGGCCGCCAAAACAGAATGAAAAGGTCTTCCCCAGAGAAGAAATTTCATAGGCTTTATCAAGGCCACGGGGATGTAAAGCAGCTTCACATCTCCGATCCTGCGCTACCTGCTTTCAGCTGCCCTTACCTTATCTCATTGAATTCTGCTTGGTTAATAAAATGAAGGCACTTGACGGGCAGAGGAGGCCTTGTTTTCACTGAGCACCTGTTACGTGCCAGGAAGGCCTCCACGCCAAGCACGGTGCCCGGCTGTCTGCTTGTCTCACATTTAGGTGATACACGTCACACTCAGGCCAGAAAACAAACATCCACAACGAAGTCTAGTTCGAAAGACAACCAGGTCCTCTGAGAGCCGTCTGTAGACGATGGTGGGGAAAGATACTGTGTTCAATACTCACTCTTAAGTGTATTTATTAAATGTACAGTCTGTTATTTTCTATGCACTTGGGCCTTTGCTTCTCCCTCCTTGCCCGGCGTCGATATTCACATCGTATGGAAATCAACCAAAGTTCATTGAACACCTGCTACATGGAAATCACCCCAGGGAACTTTACAGAGGACCATACAATTCACATTCCTCCCAATCTGACGGGTCAGGGTTAGCAACCTATGGCCCATGGGCTGGAGCCAACCCATAACCTATTTTTGTATGGCCTGTGAGCTAAGAATGGTCTTCACATTTTTTTTAATGGTTGGGGAAAAAAAATCAAAAGAAGAATGATATTCGTGACAGGTGAAAATTATGCAAAGTTCAATTTACAATGTCCATAAAGTTTGGGGACACGTTCATTACCTGTCTTTCTAAGCTGCTTTCGCCCCACAAGGCAGAGGTGAGCAGCTACAGCAGAGACCATCTAACTCACGAGGCCGAGAGCATCTACCGTCTGGCCCTTTGCAGAAAGTCTGCCAGCCCCTGCGGTAGGTGAGCTAATGGTGACAGAGATGGTGTCTATGATACCCCAAGGCAGAGTCCACCTCCCGTGCTGCCCCCTGACCCCAGATGGGTCATTTCCAGGAGCTCCTCCCCCTGGCCGGGTCAGGAGAGGCTCCCTGGAGGAGGGAGGATCTGAGACGGACTCGGGCAGGGTAGGGTTTGCACAGGAGAGGACGAAACCCGCCCCGGGGAGTGGGACAGTATGAGGGAAAGCCTGGAAGTGGGGACAGCAAGTCAGCCATTTTCTAGACAGTGGAGGGGACAATGGGAGGGCTGAGCTCATGCCAGAGAGAGACAGAGAGACAGAGATGGAGAAGCAGCTTCATCTCTCGGAGCCATTGAGAGCTGGAGCTAAAGGGGACCCACTGTCCAGTCCCAACCCCCCACCCATAAAGCTGCGCTCACCACCTGAGATGCTCCCTTCTTGGCCCACCGAGGCCATCGGGTGTCAAGCTCTAATGGACCTTCAGGCCCCCAGGGGACCCCTGGCAGCCGAGTCTGTTGGGGAAAAGTCCCGCTGAGGAGGTTTGGGGCTGATGCTTTCTTCAGAAACGTCCCTTTCTGAAGCATATATTTTGAACTGAAGGGAGCTCTGTTTGCTATCGGTTTCCCCTGTAATTTTATCTTTCCTCTTTATTTAAGAAAAAAAAAAAAAAAAAAAAAGCCCCGTAGACTCATGCAAGCAATTTTGAGTATTTAAGAAAAAAGTCTTCCTTGCTCCACTGTCATGTGAAAGGGAAGATGTCAGACCTTCATTTCCCAATAGAACTAATTTGAACGTTGCTTTCATCTACAGGGTGACGTTCTCCTGAGTTTCCTATAAACAGCTGGTTGCTTTCTCTTTCTCTTTCTTTGTTTTATGCGATACACATAAACAAGGGGCCCAGGGCGTGCTCTCCCGTACACACCTCCACACGCGTGTGCACCCGCCCGCTTACACACGTGCACACGCAGCTGCATCCGCCAGCCCCGGGATGTGACCCTCCCTCCCAGCATCTCACGGCCCCCAAATGCAAAGCTCAACCCAGGGACCCCCCAAGGGACCCCCAGAGCCTGATCAAAAAGCACCAGGAGGGGCTTCCCTGGGGGCGCAGTGGTTGAGAGTCCGCCTGCCGATGTGGGGGACACGGGTTCGTGTCCCGGTCCGGGAAGATCCCACATGCCGTGGAGAGGCTGGGCCCGTGAGCCATGGCCGCTGAGCCTGTGCTCCGCAACGGGAGAGGCCACAACAGTGAGAGGCCTGCTTACCGCAAAAAAAAAAAAAAAAAAAAAAAAGCACCAGGAGTTTGTACAACACAGATGACTGCGGACGAAGTTGGCTGCTTTCTTGATTAGTGGTTAAGGGGAATGGATTGGGTACGCTGCGTCGTGAGACAGCGTGCAGTCGGTCCCCGATTGGCTTGGTGATGACACTGTCGTGAAGACCGGAAAGGGGCAGACGTGGTCCAGCGTGAGGGCAGTGGTGACGATGGGAACCGGCCAGAGAGCCTGGGATGAGGGCGGGGCCGTGCGTGGTTCGGGGTTGTGAGGTACGTGGGCACGCGGTGAGGCAGCCCAGCACACCACGTGTCTGCTGCTCGGAGCATCTGCAAGTTCAGGCCACACCTGCTCTGTCCGCCTGAGCCAGCAGGCGTGGCTCTGTGCTGCAGAAAGCAGCCTGAGTGGCTGGACCCCGCCCCGCGCCTCTCCACGTGACCCCAACGCCGTCCCTGTGCGGAGCCTGTGGGGATCCCCGTTGCCAGCCCAGCTCCAGCACCGGATCTCAGAAACTTACTGCTGCCTGTGTGTCTCCCCTTGGGGGTCTTGCGAGCTCCTGAGAAATCTGAAATCAGCCTGCTGCAGCCCCAGGGTTTCCTGCGAGTGGGGCCACACTGTGTACCCGTGCACCTGTCTGCACGGCCAGCAGCTGGGCGTCATCCTTACGCCTGCCGGTGTTTCCGTTTCTCTGCTGCTGCCGCCTCTGGTCCCAGCATGCCTCCCGGACTCAGGACTGGACCTGGCGCCCCCGCCCTCCCCGACCCTGGTCCCTGGCCACACGGCTGCAACAGTGAGCTTCGGATGCAGATGTTCCTTTCTTCCCAGCCGCCCCAGGGTGAAGCCAACGCCCTTGCTGTCGTCCCCGGGGCCTTTTGTGATCTGACCCGCTCTGTCGCCCCAGAACTTGCCTCTCGCCGCGCCCCCGGGCAGTGGACACTGCAGTCCATCCCAATGTCCTTACAGGTCCTCAAGCCCCGCCCACTGGGCCTCACCTCCTGTCCCCACGTGCATTTCCTGAAGCTGGAAATACTCTCTTTCACTCTTCCCTTTCCGCCGTGCTCCCCTGAAAGCCCCCATAGCTTCCTCTGAACCCTCTCTCCCCTGCTGTCCTGGGCAGCCCAGCACAGGCATCAGCTCTCGAGCCTCTCAGCCACCCGGAAGATAGAAAAAGGGCGGTGCCCGTTTTGCAGCTGGACAGGACAAGGGCCCTCCCAGCTGGTGAACAGCGGGTCTCCCACTTCGAGCAGGATCCCTCGCTCAGAAATCCTCCCTTGCTGGCTCTAGCTCACCAAGACTGGGCACCGGAAGCCTCCTTCCAGACAAGGGAACCCAGCTACCCAACACCTGTCACTTTTCCCTGAAACTGAAGCTCAACCCTTTAAGCGCTAAACGTGGAGCCTTTGTTCAGGATGGTTTTCTAGTCTTGTTTTAGAAAGACTTGAGCCTTCGGAGTTCCACAAGCAGAAATTAAACATGTGCTGTCTCTGGATCCTTCCCCGTGCCAGGCTGTGGAGACCGGTGTCCTGAGGGTGCTGAGTCGGGGAGCTGTGGGCCCCCTTCATTCAAAGGTCCTGTCTGCCAGGAGCCCCCCATCCAGGGAATCGAGACGGACAAGTGAGCTACGGGGTGACCCGCGCTCTGGGCCAGGCGACGCGGGAAGGGTCCACCGCCCTCAGGCTTCTTGAGTTCTGGGGGCTACGTGGGGCGCTTCCTCCCTCGATGCCGTTTGACTTGGCTCGCTGCCATCGTGTTTACAGTAAATATCTAAAAATAGACTAAGTTCGGAGTGAGGCCCCAAGCGTTCCTCTGATTAAAACGCACGAGCCTTGATGTAGAAACGGCGATTTTTCTTTTTCACATCCTTCTGTTTATTGGATGGTTCTGGGGTGGTGGGGAGGGTGCCTGAGAGAGGGGTGCTGGGGTGTCCTGGGGGAGAACGGGCTGTGCCTTCTTCCTGGGCTCTCACGGGAGGGGCACACAGTAGGTGTTCGGTAAAGCCTCGGTGATTCCTTAGTACGAGGTTCAAGGTTGCCGCGGCCCAGCACAGTCAGGCGTTGGATGAAGGGGGAGATGGCGCTGCAAATCAACCGTGTTCTTTTTAAGTTCAAGAAAAAGCAGTAGGAAGAGAAAGAGACGGGTGAAGCAGGGCATTCGCGGCAAACTCTCGAGAGGAATGAACAGTGAGAAATAGCAGAGGGGAAGCCTTTTACTTCAAAGAGAGGGAGAGAATTCCTCTCTCAGCAGTTTAAGTCTCCCTCCATCGGGCTCACTGCATGAGTGAAAGCAACGGAGCTGCCCGTGAGAACATCCAAATTACAAAGGAAAAGGGCTGATGTAAGTTGCAGGTGGGCTGCTCATCCGTTGCGACCACATTGCTCACAGAAAACGTCCAAACAGGTGTCTCCTTTGGCAAGAAGGAGTGAGCTATCCATTTAAAAAAAAAAAAAAAAAAAACAAAGAAAGAAACACACAGTTTATTAAAAACCAGAAAAGTCAGGAAAGAATATTGCCTTCTTAATAATAAATACATTTCTTGGGCAAGAATTGCAAGGGAGTCGTTTAAATTAATTTCCGCTTTGTTTGTTTGGTTTGTACGGGGCTTAAGTCCCAGCTGACAGCAATCTGTAAAAGTTCTAACATATTGGAAATCTGATTTTCTTGCAGCCTGAATCCCATAGTCCAAAATGATTTCTCTTTCAACTCTGTTAATCAGACAGGCAAGGCTCAAATGGACTCCTGGTCAAACCAAATTGCACTTGGTCTTTTGGGGGAGTGTGAAAAATATCTGATGAAAGCTGTAAATGCAGAGCTGCCGGCCATTTCTCTCTGCAGAATTGGTGTCAGTGTTGGGGGACTATACTGAGAGGGGAAGGGAAGACCCTGCCTGTCCTTCATCCTCTGAGGCTCTGTGCTCCTGCCTTCTTTTTCTGCCCCACCCCTTCTGGAACATGTGCTTTGGGAAGCTAGGGGAACTCCAAAGAAAACAGAAGGGGCTCATTCTAGTTTGGAATTGGAGGCTCCAAAAGAAAAGGCCACATTTCCTCCCACTAAGACTCTGAGCGTTCAGTTTCAGGAAGGACACAACTGTTCTCCTTAGCCCCCTTTCCTCACCCCTTGGGGGTGGGGGCAGGCAAGCCCCCAAGGTGCCCAGCGCACGGTGTGCTCCCCTGACTTGTCCCACCGGTCAGCTCCACCCTCCTGGATCTAAGTGACAAGCTCCATGAGAGCTGGCCCTCCTCATGTCCCCTCTACATGCTGCTCCTGAACTTAAATCCTCACCCACCTTCTTCTCCAATTTGGCTCTAGCTGGTTTCTAAAACCAAATCCATCTGTAAAAGATGCAGGTTTAGGGCTTCCCTGGTGGCGCAGTGGTTGAGGGTCCGCCTGCCGATGCAGGGGACGCGGGTTCGTGCCCCGCTCCGGGAAGATCCCACGTGCCGCGGGGCGGCTGGGCCCGTGAGCCGTGGCCGCTGAGCCTGCGCGTCCGGAGCCTGTGCTCCGCAACAGGAGGGGCCCCAACCGTGAGAGGCCCGCGCACCCCCCCCCCAAAAAAAAGATGGAGGTTTATACTTGGAACAAACACAAATGTGACTAGAAAACTGAAAATAAAACCCAGTAAGTTGGGGTGTGCACAACGGGTCCCACGCTCTGCAAGTCAGTCCTAGGCAGCTGCCCCACCCTGGCCCCCCAGCCTTGGAACTCCTACCAGCCAGGGCTGCCAGGGACGGCTCTCCTTGGCTGGGAAAGGTCTGGAGTGTGTGTGTGCTTGAATCAATTCTGTAACCTTCCGTCCCTCCTCGTACACCAAGGGCTCTTAACCCAGGCTCTATGCGTGAACGTCAGGGTAAACCCCAGCCCCTCGAATGATAGGCAAAATGTACACATATGTGCGCTCCTGTGGCCCCCGGCTTTTCCGGGTTCCCACGTGCCCCCATGGCCCTCACAGGGTGAGCACCCCAGCTGTCCATCCACGTTTGCCCACTGGTGTTTCCCAGCTGTGCTTCCTCGGTGTGTCCCAGACCTTAGCCTTGGTCCTGGAGCCGGATGTGCAGGCGCCCGCGCCTCGGTCTCCCTGGGGTGGTGGCGGCGTCCGCGGCCCTCTCTTGCCCCTTCTCTGTTGCGCCGTCTTCCTCCCTTCCTTCCCTCTTTCCAACTGAACTCTCGTTTTTCCTCTCTCCCTAGTGCTTGTACGGCTGCTATGTCCATTCCTCCATCATCCCCACCTTCCACCGGAGGTGCTACTGGCTCCTTCAGGTAGGTGGCTGGGACTGGATTCTTCTTCCGTCTCCGGTGCTGGGGAAGGGTCTGCGGAGGGAGCTGAGTGGGGTGGGGCTCCTGCGTGCGGCGGTCCCAGGCCCAGGCACCCTGGCCAGCTTTCCTAGGGATGTCGGCGTGTAGCGCTGAGGCCAGCTTCGGGGCCGGCCCGGTGTGATGTCAGATGCCAGCAAGGGGAGGGAGCCTGGTGGGGGGGCGTCCTTGCCCGCCGCGTGAGGATGACATCCTGCCAGCTGCTTCCAGGGTGCCCCAGTCGCCTCTGATTGAGGACAGGAAAAAGGCTGGGTGGGCAACGTGCCCCTGACTGAGAAAAGCCTTTGCACTGAAAACCGCTTGTGGGTTAGTCGTCAGCCCATGTGGAAAATCAGCTCCCAGAGTCAGGCCAGTTGTAGTTGGATGGACTGGGATGGTTGTTGGGAGACCAGGAGCTCCTGGCTCGGAGGGAAGGAGCTCTGTCATCGATTTGTGATGTCTGCTGTGGAGCAGGATGGAGAAAGGGGTGGAGGAGCCACCCAGTCGCCAAAGCTCCAAGGGAGGCCTGGCTCCCGGATCTCTGTCTGTGGTGCTGGCGCGCGGCCCCGAGGCCGCCCAGCCAAGAGCCGACTGGTTGTGTTGGTGGTCGTCTTGCTTGTGGAAGGTGTTGCTGTGAGTGGGAAGGTCTGAGGGGTCTGCCCAGCGAGCCTGGACCTGGGTCCTTTCCGAAGCTCGACCTCTGATTTGCAGCTGCTCTCTGTAGAACACATCCCCGGGGGGGCCCGGCAGCATCACCCCAACTTCTTACTACTGCCTCTGCCCAGGAATTGCTGCCTCTGGCCTTTTCCCCCAGAGGTCTCGCTTTCTGCATCCTAGTTAGCCTGGGCCCCGGGGGCCTGGGGATCTCCCTGACCTGGGGGACGCGGTTGGGAGGGGTCCAGCAGATGGGAAAGAAAGCCCCCCGCCAAGGCTCATGACACATGGTCTGAGAGAAGAGAGCTGCACGTGCCATGGAGTGCAGAAGGGCCGCTGGTCCAGGGAAGGTGGCCTGGAAGGTGTCTGCTGGGCACAGGGCTGCCTCAGTGCCCACACCTAGACCAGGCCCTCTGTCCATCAACTCGTCCTCACCTCCACCAACCAACCCCCTGCCCCCGCCGCCATACACTTGCGTTCTCCTTAGTTCCCAGAAATAATTGTCTGTGGTTCAATAAGTTCATTGGCGGGTGGCACCTGAGACGGTCAGACGAGGTGCTGATTTGCAGACACGGCTTCCCCGACACCTTTGCCCGTTACAGCCTCCCGGGTCTGTTGCCCTCAGAGGTTGGCGTGGTAACACCTGCCTTTCTACTTGCTCAGCCCTGCGTCCTTGTGAAAGGGACCTTCGGTGTGATCCTGGGATGCTACTTTCCAGGTCTTGTTAATAAGAATGGACCCAAGGCATTTTGCCATCTGGTGAAGGGTCTTCTCCGTGGCTGCAGGAGGCGGGTGTGGGCTCCTCCTTGACAGCAGAGATCTGGTGCACTTAGAACATGTCCCTGTGTCTCCAGGGTTGCGCTGTGGCTTCCAGAGAAACGCTTTCACCTCAAGCAGCCCTTGTGAGCTCCTTCCTTCCTGGGCCTCCATCCCCCCAGGTCCCACGTTGGTGTTTTCAGCTTTCAGGCCCCATCAGAACACCTCTTTGCTGTGCTCTCTCTGCCGGGCCTGGCTCCCGCCCTCCTGAGGGAGCCACACCCCCGCGGCCAGCTTCCCGCCAGCTCGCCCCTCCGCGTGGCAGCTGCCGTCTGCTCTCCAAGGCTGCTTCCTCTCTCCCCTCCAGACCCCTCTCCCACACCCACACCTCCATTCCCCCAGGCTCCTGTGGCTTTCAGTAGATCTCCTTCCCCGGACCCGGACACACCACCGGGCCGCCTTGGAGTCTGAGCCAATTGCTCCCCAGACCGGACTCCACTCACTCAGGCCCCTTGAGCCAGGTCCCTCTCAGCCCAGGCCGCCCTTGCCTTGTTTCTGGGGCCACACAAGCAGTGGGAGGGTGGCTGCTTCTCTGCCCCAGCCCTCCCCTCCCTGGCGCTCCGATCCTGGCCACCGCGTGCTGGAGACATACCTGGGGTGACTTATGTGCGTCTGGGTTTGTTACCTTCCAGCTGGCGGGGAACCGAGTCTCCCCAAAGGCCAGCATCACAGATCTTGTTTCTCCAGGGCTAACCTGAGTCTTTGTCTTCTCTCCGGGTCCCTGGAGAGTTGTCTCTCCACCCCCCTCCTCCACGTCCCCGAGTTTCTGTGAGCAGGTGACGAAGCGGGAATGTACACGGGTGGGGGGCTCCTGCTCCTGGGTCAGCGCTGGGCAGGAGGAGGTTAAGGAGAAAAGCCAAGGAGACTAGCGCATCCGCAAGTCCCTCCCCGGACCCTGGAGCTCCAGGGCGAGCCCCCTGCTCTGGGCAGTTGGTTCTGATGCTAAGGCGGCGGCGTGGCCGGGTTTAGTTTCTCTGATATTAAGCAGGCAAGAAGCCATGAGACACTGGCCCCGACGGAAAACAGCCCAAGTCTGTCTCTGACACCGTTTACCAAGAAAAAGGCTTGGGGTGGGAGGGGAAGTGTCAGGGCACCGTGACGGGGTGAGAGCCGAGGAACAGGCAACTCGGGTGCCAACTAGGCAACAAAGAAGCCAGCGTGTCCCCTAAGCGTGACATGCTGCTGACCAGGGGCGCACTGGGTGGCCACGCCCCTCGCACCCCACCGCCCAGGCTGGCGGGCTGGCCAGGGCAGGGGGAGCCCCCTGCAAGGAAGGGCGCTGGGAGGGAGGGCGGGCTTCTGGATGAAGGAGAGTTTGGGAGTTCTGGGAGCAGCCCCGTCCATCCAGCCGCTGCCGTCCCAGTGGAGCGGGCCGTCTCCTTCGTCGGAGGTCCTCAAACTGACATCGCTAATCCCAAGGCCACTTGGCACCGCAGGGACCCTACCCACACAGACCTGGCTTTCCTCTGCAGCCAGACTGTACGCTCCCCAGGGAAGCCGCCTGCCTCCCTCCGTCTCCCCTGAGTGCCCAGCACAGAGCCTCAGCCAGATCGGGAGGGGCCGGCGCCCCCCTGCGCCGCCCCTGCTGCACAGGACCTGGGAGGGGCCAGCATGTCGCCCCCAGGCACAGAGGTCGGGGAGGAGGAGGAAGAAAAGGGCAGCAGCTGACGCGGCACTTAGCTTCCTAGTAACCTGACTGTGCGGGTGGGGACCACCTCCCTGTCTCTTTCTCCCTCTATCTCGCTATAAATATTTTATCCGGATGTGAGCCGGCAGACACTGAGGAACCAGAGCCTTCCCCCAGAGTGGAGGGACTGAAGCCCGTCCGGCCCACGGCACCTGAGGTCGTTGCCGCGCCCCGTGGGCA
This sequence comes from Kogia breviceps, assembly GCF_026419965.1. Lineage (NCBI taxonomy): Eukaryota > Metazoa > Chordata > Mammalia > Artiodactyla > Physeteridae > Kogia > Kogia breviceps. The sequence continues at coordinate 197,023,611 of NC_081310.1, read as the reverse complement.
CCACGCGCCCACGTGCTCCCCTGCACGGGCAGCATCTCCAGACCCCAGAGGACCTGAGCTCAGGCTGCTTCTGCGGGGCCCTGGGGCCTAGAGAAGCCCCTGCCGCTGGCCGGCATGCAGCTCCTTTCCCCACATCGGCAGCACCGTTGAGGGCCCCACGTGTCACGGCCGGCAGGGCCCTTACGGGCTGCCCCAAGCTCAGCCGCTGCATTTCCCAGATAGACGCTGAGGCCCAGAGAGGGCAGGGTCAGGCCCAGCGTCACCCAGCCAGTCAGCGACGGAGCCCGGCTGGGATCGGGCTTCCCGGCTCCTTCTTGCCTCTGCCCCCGTGGCCTTGAACGTGGCTATCGCTGCGTCCTCCCAGGCCCTGAGCCTTGCTGGGGCCGTGGAGGTGCAGCCCCTCCTGCAGGCTGCACCGCTCCAACGCTGAGCCAGACGGCCCGGGTCCTCGGCTTCCATCTCTGCCACCGTGGCCTCTGCTCTTGGGGATTCTCTAGCGCTCTGGCTCAGGCCTTCCTGCCTCCTTCTGTGACCCCTCTTGGGCCCCGCAGCCCCTCCTTCTGTGCACTCCTCCCCCTGCCTGCTCCCCCAGGAGGACGAGCCCCATGTCAGGCCAGACTTGCCAGTAGATTCTGTACGGCTCATTTGGAAACTATTTCTGCTTCTAATGAGTGTTTTTCTTTTTGCCCTTGTCCTCTAAAATGCTTAATGAATGTTTTCCGTGCTCAAGTGAAGCGGGGGGTGTGTCCCTGTGTGTCTGCCACCACCATTCATTCGGGGCTGCGTGTCTGTTGAGACCAGCTCGCAGGGGCGGAGGCAGCGGGGGCTGCTCCCTGGACCACCCCACAGCTCACACACAGGCCTGCAGGCCCCTGAGTGCTGCTGTGCAAATACAGGGACCCTGGGGCTTGGGGGGGACCCCGGGACTGGGGGCTCCCAGATCACTGAGAGAGGCAGACGTTTGGGTTCCAAGTTCAGGCACCCCGGCTACTGAGTCTGGGCCAGGCAGGGCACCGGCCCCTCACCACGGGCCCCCGTGTCACCCGGGAGAAGACCAGGCTCCCAGGGCGCCCACCTCTTCTCCCCGGGGTGCCATTGTCACCCTTCTTATAGGGAGGGGCTAGAGACAGCTTCAAGCAGCTGGTCCCAGGCCGGGTGGTCACGGAGGGGCAGCTGCCCTTCAACCCCACACTCTCTGCCTCCTGCCTGACCTTGAGCTTTGCCAGCCCAGCAGCCCCAGGAGCAGTGGGTGCAGGGGGCTCGCCCCCACCAAGCGCCACAGCACAGAGGCAGCGCAGAAGAGTGCGGGGGCGGCGGGGTAGAGCCAGCTTACCAAGGGGGCTCACTCCAGGCTGCGCTGGCCCCCCGAGATCCCCACCCTGGAGTGGAGGGAGGCCGCAGCCAGAGGACTCGCTGGCTTCCAGGGCAGGAGGGAGACCCCAGCGTTGCTCGGGCAGAGCCCAGGCTCCCCTGGCAAGTGCCCGTGAGAACCGCACTTCCCCACCTGGCTGGCAAGGCCTGGGGTGTTGAGCTGAGGCTCTAAATCCCTTTGTTGGATTGTGGGCCCCCAGCTGGCCTTTAGCAGGCTTTCCTGAGGCAGAAATACCAGGACGGGGAGGGGAGGGGAGTCCCCCCCGAGCAGGGCCCCTGGGAGGAGGGCATTTCTCCTGCGAGGAGGAGGGGATTTAAAGGGCAGCTGCTGGGGGGAGACAGTGGCCCAAGACCTCCCAGGGCTAGGCCTAGGGTTAGGGTTAGCGCTAGGGTTGGGGTTAGGGTTAGGTTTAGTGTTCGGTCTAGGGTTAGGGTTAGGCTTAGGGTTAGGGTTAGACTTAGGTGTAGGGCTTGGTCTAGGCTTAGGGTTAGGGCTAGGGTTAGGGTTAGGGTTAGGGTTAGGGCTAGGGTTAGTGCTAGGGTTAGGGTTAGGGTTAGGGGTCTTGAATGTCTCCTACAGTTCGGTGGGCCCCAGAGCGGGCCTTTTGCACACCTCTGGGGCCATCGTAGTGAACGTTCCACTTTCAGCTTCTGCCCCAGAGACAGGCCTGGACACCAGCCTGTCCTGAGGGGCCCCCACCTTCCTTCAGGGCCCTCTCCTGCCGCCAGTGCCCCTGGGGCCTCCTCACCTCTGAACAAGGCCTCAGCCTCCCCGAAGGCAGCTGAGCAGCACCATTTTCATCCCTGGTGCGCAGGGCGTAAGCAGGCTGTGGGCTTCGGGCCTCCCCTCCCAACCTGGGCCCACGGCACCAGAGTGGGGCTGGGACATCTCCCCCCACCACACCCATGAGACCTCAGCGTATGGCTCTGTCCATCGACACCAGACCTGCCTGTGGGTGTCAGGGCCTCTCTCTGAGCCCAGTGCCTCTGAGGCTCCCCCGGAAGGCGCCCCCGATCTCCTTGCTTCCCTCAAGTAGCAAAGCTGGGGTGAGGCGGGCTGGTGGGGGTGTTAGGCAGCAGGACCCCCAGGGCCGTGCAGCGTGGCCCATCGGCCCCCATTCTGGCCCCCACCCGGAGCCATCAGTGGGCCGATGTTTGGGATGGTGTTTGTTTGAACCTCTTATAATAGTGGGATTGGGGTCACCCAGGGAAACACTCCTTGCTGTTTGGCTCTGGGCATTTGAGCTCATTTCTCTGAGTGTCAGTTTCCGCATCAGTAAAATGGTTATGAGAATGGACTGCACAGGACTGTTGTGAGAATTCCCTATAAATGCGACACAGAGCACATGGCAACGTGGCCCAGCTCGTGGCCCACGGCAAGCGCTCCACAGATGATGGACAGCTCGACGCCATCGGTACCAGTTTGGACCTATAAGGGGACATCCTGACGCCCCAGGGAGCCCTGTGATCCGCAGCTCGCATCTTCCCTTCATCTCTCACAGCGCCCGCCCCCCAAAGTGGGGATGGTCAGGACACCTCTGCCCTTCCTGCCGCCCTCCTCCGCAGTGGGGGCACTGTCATGGCTGTAAACGTCCCCTGTGCCCACTCCCCGCCCCAAATGACTTGAAATCTATCTGGGGAATGATCGGCTCTTTTGCAACCCATGTGCCCCCCGCCGCCGTCCACCTCACTCTATCTGGAAGCGTGGCGCCACCTGGGACCAAGCCCTGCAGCCCTGGGCGTGGCCCGCAGGTGAGCTGGGCCACCGGACGGGACCAGCATCCCCAGCGGGGCAGCTGGAAGAGGGCGTCTGCACTCACCCCTGTCTCCAGGCTCATCCTAATGCGGGGACGTCTCCACTCGGGGTGAGCTGGGCTCCACCAGGAGACAGTCTCCCCCCCAACCTTTTTCCTTCCTCTCTTTCCCTCTCTCTCTCTTTCATCCTTTTCTTTAAATGGAGGATATCATAGCTTCATAAAAAGTACTTGAGGCTTCTTGCTCAGTAAGGATTTTAGTGTTCCATCGGGGTGAAATCAAAGTGTCCAGGAAATAAAGCATCCCAGAGCCCACCCTGTACATGGGCCCTTGAACGACGCCTCACGGGCTTAGAGTGACAGAGGCGCCGCGTTCAGGCTGACTCTCTGTCCCAAACGGGGCATTTTGACCCACGTGGTTCAGGTAACAGAAGCAAGCTGGTGCCTGAGGAGTCCCCGGCCCCTGGGCCTGGGTTGGCGGGGGGAGGGGAACACGCGTCGGGCCGGGCGGCCCCTCTGTGCTCCATCCTGCAGACCCCGTACGGAGGACGTGGCAGATACCACGTACGGGCTGGGCTGGGGCAGAGGGTGCAAGGCTCAGGGACACCACGGCCCTGGCACTGGGTGGCCCTTGGCACTTGGTGCGGACTCCAGGTCCGGCTCTTTGGGTTCTCACAGCTGCCCTGGGAGGGAGTCAGGACTGGGCAAATTCGCCCTGACTTTTTCAGAAGAGGAAAACGAGGGTCGAGGAGAATTTGGGACCCCCAAAGACTAGGGTAAGCAGGGCCCGGTCCAGTCCCTTTAAAGACACAAGGCCACAGCCTCTGGAGCTCACAGGCCACAGTGCCCGGGCCGAGGGGCACGGGCTGGGCAGGGAGCAGAGATGAGAAGGGAGAGTGGCTGACGGGTCCTGGATGTGTGTTAACCTCTGGGGGTTGGTGCCCATGTCAAGAAGGGCAAGAGAGTCTGATGCTACATCTCTGTTCCACACCCTTGGCTGTCCTTCCCCAGCTGATAGTGAGCTCTCTCTAGCCCACTGGGGACTGGGCGGCACAGAGAAGGGAGCCTCCAGGCCCAGAGCATTTGGGGAGAACTCCTGTGTGGAGAGGCAGGTGAAGGACCCCGTGGCGCCAAAGTCACTTCTGACCCTGAATTTGTGTGCCTAGTAGGTGATACCGGAAGCCCATCAATGCGATGAGTCCAGAGAAGTGGACATAGAGTGGGCTGGGTGGTCAGGGGAGGCTTCCTGGAGGAGGAGGTGAGCTCAAGGATGGAAGAATGGGGCGCGGATGTTCTGCCATTCCCTTTCTGACACGTGGCAGGCCTGGACCACAGTGTACAGTGACAAGAAAGTGTGGGACCCCAGATCCACAGACCAGGCACGGGGCTGTCTGAGAAGAAGGCCTCAGGACAGGTGTCCCAGGCCCTGGTGCCAGTCAAGTGACTTGGAGGGGACGTAAGGGGAGAACGTGCACCCCATCTCTGCTTGGGCCCAGGAGAAGAGACCAGGAGAGATGGGGCCGGCCAACCAGCGGCTGCACATTCAACACTGCTGGGAAAGCCTCTCCAGGCTGAAGTGAGAGCAGTGGCCTTTTATCCTTATCATGATTATTATCAGTAACAGTAACAATAGCCATTGTAAGTCAGGGCTGCCATGGCCCAGCAAGCGATTGTGTTGTTAGCTAATTATGGAGATGGACAAAACCTGGAAAGAAGTGCAGGGGGGCCAGGGATACTAGGACAGGGTTCCAGAAGGGGTGTTGGCTCTGGAGGAGAGGTGAGTTGGAGGAAGCTGGGTGGAGCAGGGCAGAGACCATGCAAAATGGAGCGTGGCTGCAGGACCGGTAATTAGACCAAAGCCTCAGCTTGTAAGCCACCAGGAGGCTTTTTACACCCAGAGACAGGAGCAGACAAAGCAGCAAGTGGTGAAGGCCTTTTGCGACGGAGAAGGCGCGTGTGGGAATGAATTGTGGTCTCCGACAGATCTGTCTGGAGCTGCCTCCTTGTTCCGGTTTTATTCTATCTAGCAGCTTCCACTTCTTTCTCCATTTAATGTGCCTTGAAGAACGTGATGGGAAGGTAGACACTAGGAATTTACGGCACTGTGCAAAAAATTGCTCAATTCCATTAAGATTTCAGGATCTTTGCCAAGGCCGTGCAGCAGAGCCGATATTATTTCCTTCTTAGACGTCTTTGCTTGATTGCAATTTACGATGCCAAAGCCTCTGCTGTACCACCTAAAGCCTCCAGAAAATATATCCCCCCGAAGCGGCCATTATCCTCTCTAAGGAAAGTCACTGGGCATTTTCCAGAAGCTTCTCTCATCCTGGTCCCCTCCTCGGGGAGAGGGGCATGCCCAGGTGGTTGGCCTTTGCACCTGGTCACCTTGCAGGGGGAGCAACCCAGAAAGTCCCTGTGATCGGGTCTCAGCTACTTGACCTTCACCTTGCAAATCGCAGCTGCCTGTGCTCTTGGAGCCCTCTGGAGAAGTGGGGTGGCTTGCCCCACCTTGTGGACGAGGGCGTTCCTGAGTATATGGGGGAGAACTTGTAGCCACCGGACAGGCTTCCCGCTGGCTACTTGCTGGGACCCCTGGGCCCGTGGTCCTTCCAGGCCCACAGTTTGGATTTGAACTCAGCTCTGCCTTCTCCTAGCCACGTGACTCTGTCAAGTGAATTAACTTCTGCGAATCTTACGTCTGTGTCTATAAAATAGGCATGAAATACCTCCCTCTGGGGGTCACTGGGAGGGTGAACTGAGCCAATGGCCACAGAGATCTTGGGTCATGCTTGGCAATGGTGGCTGGCCCGTCCCTCTGTTGTGACTATTTGCAGCCATTTTTGCTCCAGTGGATTGGGTGGGTGGGTATCATTGGGGAGGGAGGGGTCCCCTGAGAAGGTCCCATCCAGACCACCTTGCAATTGGAAAAATACTCGTCTAACAGATGCGACCACGTGATGGCAAACCCAGTTCCCTAAGTTACCCTGCGTCTCCACTCGGTTATTGAGGAGCAACCTCCACATTCCAGCTGTCTGTCTGCTGCAGCCCTTTCCCCAGGGCCCCCTCGGCTCCCTGCCCCTCTGGGACTGACCGCCGTCTATCCTGGCCCATCCTGCAAACCCTCTGTCCTTCCCTTAGAGGACGGGGCGGCCCGGGCCAGGCTGGGAGACAGAGGAAGAAGGAAGCTACCAGAGTGGCAGTTCCTTAGAGATGGAAATTATTAATTAGTCTTAGTATCCAGACCTTGTCAGCCTCTTAATCCTTCCGTGTGCAGAGGGGTTTATGCCTCCATGGTGTGTGTTGTCAGCTTGGCTAAGCGATTGCTTTTAATATCAAGGCAGAACAATGGGTGATACAGTTTGGTTACTATCTTCATTCATCAAGCCAAACAATTCCTGCTCCCCTTCGACAGAACATCCTTCAAAGACGGGGAGAAGGCAAAAGCGGCTTAATTTCCCTTCTAGATGGCTTATAATGTGGGCTTTTGTTTAATTATCCTTTTCATGTAATCTTCAGCTGACATTCTGTCCCTGATATCGTAATCTTCTCTGGAGCAAAGGGGAAAGTGCGGTTTCCAAAGCAAAAGACGAAAGTTTGCTTCAAGGAAACACTTCCTTTTTTGCTTCTGAAAGAGCTCAAAGGGCCAAGAATGAGATTCAGATGTCACTTGGTGGAGAGTGAAATGGAAAATGCGAGTCTTCGGTGACAAGCTCCGTGTGTGCACATCGGCACTCGCTTAGGCCTCCGGGGACACCCAGCTCATGCAGCTGGCCCGCTTGGGGGGGCTATAGACTCTGGCCCCCGACGCGCCGCCACAACTGCTTTTACCACTGTTACTATCTCGGTGGCTCCGGGATGCACGTATTCCCAGATGAGACACATCACATACCCCAGACTCACTACAAATAGTTTCAGCTAGACAGGTGTACATAGATGTGCACAGGTGTACACAGGTGGACGCAGGTGTTCACAGGTATACACGGGTGAGCACAGGTGTGCACAGGTATACACAGGTGAACACAGGTGGACACAGGTGAATGCAGCTATACATAGGTGTGCACATGTGTGCACAGGTGAACAAGGTGTGCACAGGTGTACACAGGTGAATACAGGTATACACAGGTGAACACAGGTGTACACAGGTGAATACAGCTATACACAGGTGAACACAGGTGTGCACAGGTGAATACAGGTATACACAGGTGTGCACAGGTATACACAGGTGTGCACAGGTGTGCACAGGTGAATACAGGTGTACACAGGTGTACACAGGTGAATACAGGTATACACAGGTGAATGCAGGTATACATAGGTGTGCACATGTGTGCACAGGTGAACAAGGTGTGCACAGGTGTACACAGGTGAATACAGGTATACACAGGTGAACACAGGTGTACACAGGTGAATACAGGTATACACAGGTGAACACAGGTGTGCACAGGTGAATACAGGTATGCACAGGTGAACACAGGTGTGCACAGGTGAATACAGGTATACACAGGTGTGCACAGGTGTGCACAGGTGAATACAGGTATGCACAGGTGAGCACAGGTGTACACAGGTGAATACAGGTATGCACAGGTGAACACAGGTGTGCACAGGTTAATACAGGTATACACAGGTGAACACAGGTGTACACAGGTGAATACAGGTATACACAGGTGAACACAGGTGTGCACAGGTGAATATAGGTATACACAGGTGAACACAGGTGTACACAGGTGAATGCAGGTATACATAGGTGTGCACATGTGTGCACCGGAGAAAAAGGTATACACAGGTGTGCACAGGTGAATACAGGTGTGCACAGGTAAACGCAAGTACACACAGACATCACTGCTCCTCTCACCTCCCCCTCAGTTCACCTGCTTTCTTCCCAGGAAAGTGTTCTGGGGGTCCAGAAGGAGATTTCTTGCCATCCCCACCCCACCCCCAAAATGGACAGGACTTCCTGGGAGCTTTCCCCTCTCCTTTCCCAGACACACCAGTGTCCTCCTTGGATATGTGTCTGGTTGGCCTCGCCCCTTGCCCACCTCCCATTCTTTCCTCACCCCTCACCTCCAGCTTTCCTCTTCATCCTCCGTGCCATGATGGGGCTGTCTTCAGTTCACCAGTGACCTCTGCGTTGCAAAACCCAAAGATCGCCTCACTGCCACCCTCATTTTTCGGACCTCCCAGCAGCACTACCAAGGTTGGCCATCCCCTCTTTCTGGAATGTTCTCTTCTCCTGCTGCTGGCTATCTCCCTCACTGCTCATTCTTTGCAGGTCGCACCCCTTTTCCTCAAGCCCTAGATCTTGGAATGTCCCTGAGCTTCCTAGGTCTTCCCTTCTCTGTCTTCACCGTTTCCTTGGGTCCTCTCACCTGGGCCCACAGTTTCACATGCCAGTTTTATGCCAATGACTTCCACACGTATAGCTGTGCCCTGACCTCACAAGTCAATGCCTTACTTTTAAACTCAGCCCTCTGTGCAGTGGCCCCTCCTGACGCCCCACCTAATTTCCCCTCACTCTCCTGCAAACCACTCTGCCCCCGCAACAAACACTGTATTATCGAATGTTTAAGATAAACGGAAAAGTTGAGAGAATTTTACAAGCACCCTATACCAACCACCCAGACTCTCTCAACAGTTTGCTATATTGTTTTATCACTTACACGTCCATCTCTCCAGAAATCCGACTTACTTGTTTTTCATGCATTTCAAACTAAGTTGCAGACATCACTACACCTCCCCCAGCACGTACTGGAGCAGAGTACGCATGTCGCATGTCGGTAACCAGAGTTCAGTATTTAAAGTGCAATTCTTTCCTTTTGCTTTGAAAATTTACACCCAATGAAACAGTTGGATGCACAAATGTTAACATACTAGTTGATGGGTTTCCATCAATACGCGCTGCAACAGAACCCGAGCCCGCGTGGAGATTTAGACTGTTACCATCACCCCAGAAAGTTCCCTCCTGTCCTTTTCCAGTCGGTCCCCACACCCATGTCCCAGAGGTTACCATTGTCCTGTTTTTTCCACCATGGATTAGTTTTTCCTGTTCTAGAACTTCATACAAATGGAATCATCCAGCAAGTACTCTGTTTTTCTTTACTTTTTTTTTTTTTTAATTTAGGCTGCACCGGGTCTTGGTTGCGGCGTGCAGGATCTTTGCTGTGGCATGTTTAGTTGCGGCTTGTGGACTCTTAGTTGCGGCTTGTGGACTCTTAGTTGCGGCATGCAACTGGGATCTAGTTCCCCGACCAGGGATTGAAACCAGGCCCCCTGCGCTGGGAGGGCGGAGTCCTACACACCGGACCATCAGGGCAGCCCCCCCGCAAGTACTCTTGGGTGAGGCTTCTTTCACTCAGCGAAACCTCTTGTGCTTTGTCCACCCCGTTGCACCATCAGCTGTGTTATTTATTCACTGTCTATATCCTCCTGCCCCACCCGCATCCTTCAGAAGTAAGCTTCTCAAGGACAGGGGCGTTTATGTTGTGTTTGGCGCCTAGAACCATGCCTGGCACCGGAGTCCATATTTGTTGGGTGGGTGTGAATAGACTTTATCCACATCCAGGAGGCAGGCTTCAGGGCTGGGTCCGCGTTTCCCGGGGAGGATCCCAGACCCTCCCGTGGCTGTGCCCAGGCCCCAGCTGTGCCCCACAAGGACAAGCATCAGAACTTGTAAAGAGGTCGGGATGGTTGGGATCTCCGGACAGCACGGCCTCTCCTTCCTCCCCGCCATCCCTCCGGAAGCCTCGCTCTTTACACGGGCCTCAGCTTAGAGAGTACGCCCTGGAAGGGTTACCCTGGGGGCATGAGACTTGAGAATTCTGTGGGAGGTTAGCTTACAGGATGGAGAGGGAAATCCAGAGCAGAAAGGTTTGTTGATCCTGAGATGCTAAAAATTTTCTGAACTTGAAGACAGAGTTCTCAGAAAAAGGCTGTCGGTTGCAAAGAAATTAGGTCCCGTGGGTCTCGTTTTGCCCTCTCTGTTGTTTCCCTGCTGCTGGAGGGCCGGTGGGGGTGCTTCAGGAGACCTCCGGGCGGCGTCCTCAACTCAGGTGCCTTGTCTGGGTTAAAGTCTGGGGGCGGGTGGCAGGACACAGCTGCTCCGGGAGCCACGTCCCTCTGTCACCGAGGCGGTCTGATCCATCGGCAACATATGTACCGGTCCTTTAATCCATTTACATTTAAGGTAATTATCGGTGTGTGTGTTCTTATTGCTATTTTGTTAATTGTTCTGGATTGTTTTTGTAGGTCTTTTTTTTTTTTTCCTTTCCTCTTCCGTTCTCTTCTCTTGTGATTTGATGACTATCTTTGGTGTTGTGTTTGGATTCCTTTTTCTTTTTTGTGTGTATATCTGTCACAGATTTTTTCATCTGTGGTTACCACAAGGTTTTGATATAGCCATCTATATCTATATCTATATATATATACACATGATTGTTTTACGATGCTGGTCTCTTAATTTCAAATGCAAACATCCTGCTCTTGTGCTGTCCTCCTCTCACGATGACTGGTTTTGATATCATACCTGTGTGGATGTATCGCCAAGGCCCACTTCCAGTCGTCCCGGGGGGAAATATAAGCCCTGCTGGCTTATCAGGTGCATCTGACAGCCCAAGAGGGCTTTGCTGTTCTGAAGTGGAGCCAACGCCACGGCAGCTGCAAGGTGTCAGCTCCCCTTAGGCTTGGCCCAGCCCCTTACAGGTAGCAAGTACTCACTTAGTCATGGGCGGAAACATCGCAGACCCTGGCACCTGCTTCCGGCCTGACCAAGCAGAAGAGAGAAGGCCCAGCCGCTCAAGACCCTGGCCTCGGTGTACCAGGGCCACCACCAGCTCATCTGAGAGATGACGCGGGGTCCGTGCGACCCCCACGTCCCCAAATCCTGGGCCAGGCGTGTGCGAGAGGTGGGTGGGCACCGGGCTGGTGGGCGCCTGCGCCAGGGCCCAGCCTTCTGCCTGTAGGGGGGCACTGGAGAGTCCCTTGGCCTGGTGGGCAAAGGTCACCAGGCTCCCCAGGAGGCCGAGCCTCTGCCCCAGGGAGGCCTGAAAGGGCCTCTCTGCCGGTCGCCCGGCTTTGAAGCAGCTATAAAGGCCAGGGACTTGGCGGTCATGCTGACCTGGGTTCTAACCCTGTTTCTTTTTTTCTTTTTTAATTGATTTTATTGAAGTATGGTTGATTTACAGTGTTGGGTTAACGTCTCTTATACAGCAAAGTGATTCAGTTATACATACATATATATACATATACACACACATTCTTTTTCATGTTCTTTTCCTTTATGGTTTATCACAGGATAGCGAATAGAGTTCCCTGTGCTCCACGTTAGGACCTTGTTGTTTATCCGTTCTCTATGTAATGGTTTGCATCTGCTGACCCCAGGCTCCCACTGCACCCCTCCCCCACGCCTCCTCCCCCTTGGCAACCACAAGTCTGTCCTCCGTGTCCGTGAGTCTCTCTAACCCTGTTTCTGAAGCCGCGTGGAGCTGTGGCTTGGGCCACACCTTGGGTCACAGAACCCATAACCTGGGGCTCGGTTCCCTCACCGAGAAAGCGCTTCAGTGCTGTCGTGAGGACTCAGAGACTCGGCAGTGTTTTGTATGGGGTCCATCACAGGCCAGCGCTCAGCGAACTGTGCCTATTGCTACCACAACAGTTACAAACCCAGCACTCACCCCACAGAGCCCCGGCCTGGGGCCCTTCCCTCCCTGACCGCCAGCAGGGTTTCACTCTGTGCCTCGGCCACGCCCCCGTCTCCGGCGTCCGCAGCCGAAGCCCTTTGCTGAGCCCGGGCCCACGCTCCCCGTGGAACGTGCCCGCCCCAGCTCAGTCCAGCAGGGTCCCCAGAGCCGCCCGGCCCTGGGTCCAGATCCTCCCGTTGTCTCTAGGAAGCTGAGGTTGAGAAGTCCTGCCCCAAGATCTCCCCCGCACCCTGAAGCTCAGCCCCACCCTTTCCGGGCCAGTCCCTCCCTGGCCGGGACGGAGCCCCTAGCCCTCGTGTGCCCGCATCCACAGCTGCGGTCTGCTGTGTGTCAGCCAGGTCTCCCGTCGCCATCACACCCGCTCTCTCTGGGGCGTGTCACAGCAGCCAGCTCCACCGCCCCCGGGGAGAGGGGAGCGAGGCCCACCTCCTGACAGGTATCGCCGCGCTGACAGCCCCAGACATGCTTCCTGACACACTGCAGCTCTCCGCTTCCTGGGAGCAGCTGCCTTTGGCGGTGGCTGGGGAGATGAGAGGGGTTGGAGCCAGGCCCAGGAATGAACGGCGTGGCACCTCCTCAGCCAATCCCGGCTCCTGCAAAGTTAAGCGGAGTGGACAGCGCGGGGCAGACGGCTGCAGCAGACGGGGCGTCCCTGGGGGCCGGAGGCCACACGGGCTCTGAGGTCAGCGTCAGGGGCAGGATCCCGGGTTGCTGGGACCCTGTGAGGCTCTGAGCGGCCGGCCGGGTGGAGAGGGGTCCGGGGGAGTGAGCCTGACTCTGCAGGAGGGGCTCCTCGGGCACCAGGCCGGGCCCCACTCAGCTCGGGAGGTTTCAGCTTCATTGGGGGCAGAGCCCCAAAGGCCTCAGAGACCAGCTGGCCCTACCCCTTTGCTGGCATAGGAAAGGGAGGTTGGAAGACTTACCTTGGGGCACCCCGAGTTGCGGGAGGAGCTGGGCTTGGAGCCCGCTTCCCCACGGCCAGGCCACGCCTCTTTCTGGGACACCCCTTCACTGGGAGACTGTGGGTGACCCACAGCCTTTTAACATTCCAGGCCGCTTCCCAGGCCACCCAGGCATGCAACTCAGTAACCGGCCCCGTCGGTGCCTGATAGAGGATGCAGGCTCACAGCATCAGCCTGAGTCGAGCTTAATTAGATCAAAGACCGTCCTGCTACCAGAAACAGGTCGCGTTTTCAGACCCAGAAATGATGTTGGCATATAATCCCTGTTTGCCGTGATGGTTGCCTCTTTGGGAAGGAGACGCACAAATGCTCCCTCAGTTGGTGTGGCTGATTGAGAGATGGCCAGATTTGCGTAGGTGCTGAGACGTTGCCCCATAATGCACCGGCGTGCTGGTAAATGTTTACCAACCAGCTCCCGGGGCCGGGCCTGGGGGGGGGCGGGGGACAAACACAAACTCCCCACGGGAAGCCTTTGCCAGTCTCCATGGTGTCAATACTCCTACTGTCGCCCATCTCAGGATTCCAATTTAATGCCCATGGGTCACAACATTCTTGAAAATTTAACGAGCAGCTCTCCCGAGCCGGCTCAGCACACCACTGTCACCTCAGTGCAGCACAGACGCGGGAACCGAAGGCCACGTCCCACGTCACAGGACCTGTCTGGGCCTCCCCAGTCCTTGCCCACGAGGAAGGCTCATGCCTTGTGGAGTAAAAGACAGAAGTTCCCACTTGAGTTTCCACGGGGACAAGTTAGCTGCCACCATGGAGATTTCTGGGGCCAAACGACGTCTTCCTTGGGCATCTGAGACCTGCTTCCTGGGTGGTCTCTGTCCCCTTTGTGTTTGTCACAGCTCCCCAGACCTTCCAATGGAATGCCAACCCCAGACTCCAGGCCAGCCTGTCCCCCCCGCCCCCATGCCCGGGATGACTCAAGCGGACCTTTCACCAGGGTCATGGCAATGCTGCCCTTGGGCCCCACTTTCATGGTTAAAGTTGCTCCCTCCCCAGGGCTCCACCTCCCAAGGCACCGTCCTGCTCTCAAGATCCTGCTTCTCTCACTTGAGGCAGGAGCAGCACACCCAGGCTATGGGTTCGAACCCCAGCTCTGCCGGTACACCCCTGGGGGAGTAGCCTACCCTCTCCGTGCCTCAGTTTCCTCACCTGCACAATGGACATGATAATAGTACCTGCCTCTGGAGGTTGTCGGGAGGGAAAAAAAGCCCCAGCACGCGTGAAGCACTCAGCATGACACGTGGCACGTAGTACATGCTCAATAAAGAGGAATCTGGGGTAGCCAGGACTGTGCTCTGACGCACAGCCACCGGCACCTCCACGTGTTCCCCACTTCCTGTAGCAAATGCACAGGGCCCCTCCGCCGTTATCGCCTGCTCTTCAGCCTCCTCGGGTTAACCCACGGAGCAGAACGGTTGTGGTGACCACGCGGGCACTAGGAGGCCAGCGCTTTGTGGGGTAGTAAACCTTCACTCGAGGTGGAGCCACGACCCCCTAGCTCGGGGGCCAGGATAAGCCGTATCAGACTTTTAAGGCAAAAAGAGACATCAGTGATACTCATCCTGTTTTTACTTACAATTTGAGCATTTGTCTCACTGATGAGACAAATTTTAACCCGAGGCGCATGACCCATCCCCTGCCCCACCCTAGTTCCAGCCCTGTCCGGGACGTCCACTCAGGACCCGCCTGTGCTCGCAGGTATTGCTATTGGGGTGACTCGAGACTGCATTCACATGCCAGTGCTAGAGTGGCCCAGAGGACAGGGTAGGTGTCCGAGCCTTGGCTGAGGGGCAAGGAGGGAAGGACCGTAGAGAATGTGCCGAAAGCTGCCCTTTCCAGGGCATTCGGAGCCAGCGCCGCGGCACGGGGACCCCAGGCGCCTGGCCCGTCCTCCGTCCTGTTAATTGCCTCCCGTGGGGGCCCCTTTGCTGCGAGTCAGCCGGCTTCTTCGCGGTTGTCCCTACATCACAATTCTGCTCCCAGACCCTTCTCGGGGCCTCTGACCTACTTCCCAGAGCCGTGGTCCCTTTCTCTTACCTCCCCACTCCTCCCCCAGGGAGGTCAAACCACAGAAGCCTGCCTTTTCCTCTGGGATCTGCCCAGCCACTGTCTGACTCTGTCTAGACAGTCATGGTTCAACCCGGCCCAGGCGACCAGAGCCTTGCCGCAGACAGATCTGGAGATCCACAGCCACGTGGAGGCCCACGTGCTGCGCGTGCCCCTGCCGGGCTGGGGCGCAGGCTGGGGTGGCTGCAGCCCCTGGTCCCCAGCAGCCACTCGGAAGAGTTCAAATCACCCCCCGGCCTCACTCTTCAAGCCTCGGGGACAAAGGGACCCGGGGAGAGATGGCTCACCCCCTGAGGAGGACCAGCCTGCAGGCGTAGCACCCTGACCTCATCTCCACCGAGCGCGGGAATGGAGGCACCCGGCTGTGCCACTCAAAGACCAAAATGCTCCCCGAAACGAGAGTTTTCTCTCTGAGGTTTTTATACATTAGGTATTAACACGCAGGCTACGTTTCTCTCAGCAACTGGCTTGAAAGGCTGGTATGGGTGGAGGGGGTGCGGCTCGCAAGCGGCTCCGTGTGAACGTGACCCCGCCCCCCGCCCCCGCGTTCTCTGTGCGAACCCGAGTTGAGAACAGCCTGTGCAGGGCTACACGGGAGACGGATGGGGCGAGCAACGGGGACACAGCGCGCCCCTGCTGCCCGGGTCGCCCGAGCTGGGGAGGCGGATTCAGCAGCCACCAGAGGCAGGCGCAGGGAAAGTGCTCTGAAGGGTCAAAAGCCCACCCACGGGATTTACAAAATCAGGCCGAGGGAGGCTGTTGCCCGCCGTGGGTGCGGGAGCAGGAGCGCCGGGGGAGGGAGAGGGCTGCAGCTGCGGGGAGGAAGCTGGTCCCACCTGCGCCTGCAGAGGGTCCTCTGGGGCGTCACTCCGGCCCCTAAGCCGATGCTCAGCTCTCTCCCTCCGGGGCCACTAAAGGACACACAGCCAGTGAGAGGCGGGCGCCTTGGGCAGGAGAACCTCCCTCTTTGCCAGCCCTCGGGAGCACGTGTGGAGGTGCAGTCTGCAGAGTCGCTGAGGGGGAGACATTGCGGGGGGAGCGATGCGCCCCCCCCCCCTTTCTCCTTCTTGCCCCGCGAAGCACGGGAATGCCCTCTGAGGATGGAAAACAGAGGCCCGGAGGGGCTGGACCCGCCCAGTGTCCCACAGCTCTTCCCTGCGGCCGGGCGAAGCCTAGACCCACGTGCCTGCTTTCTGGTCTGGTACCCCTTCCCCTGGACGGGCCACCTTGGCCTAGCCACCGAAGACCTGTGCCTCCTCTCGGGAAGAGGACAGGAAAAGAAAAAGCTGTCAGCTCCTCGCTAGGCCTGCCCAGGGCCTCTGCCCAGGTCTGGATGGCTTTTGTTTCCGTAAGCGGCCTTCTGCATTGTCCTACCACAGATCCCGCGAGCCTCTCCGGCCTGTGCCCGGACAGAAGCCAGAAAACGGTTCCCAGCTGAACGTGGGTTCTCCAGTCCACAAACCCGAGAGCTCCTGTGAGCATGTCAAGGCCAGGTCCCCGAGAGTGGTGGCTCTCAACAGCCACACGCACAGTCTGAAGGCCAGACAACTTGGGGTTAGAGGTCATGGTCCAGAGTAGGCCTCACTGGCCCAGACCCCAGGGCAGGGGCCTCCCCGGGGCCCTATGGCACCCCCGTCCCCTTCCTGACACTTGCCCAGCACTTGGTACAGCCTCGTAAGGATTGTGTCTGGGTGACCTAAGGGGACCCCAGGAATGTTGGTCCTGGAGATTCCCTCACACGTGTGGCCAGCTCTCCTCACCTCTGGGGTTGCTGGAAATCAGGTCCAAGTGCACACTTTGGGCTTGTTCATCATCCTGGAAATACCCTGTAGCCCCAGCTCTGGACTGGAGGAATCAGTTCACTCCAGCAGCAGAGGCCCAGAATGTGCTTTTGCTTTCCCGAGGCCCCAGGCTGGAAACCTTCTGTCCCTATTCGTTCGTTCATTCATTCATTCATTCACTCATTCACACCTTCAGTGGCAGCGTTTATTCCTCCGAGAAAAACCCATCACACACCTGCCCGTGTTCTGCCTGGCGTGCTGTAGACACCGGCCGTGCCTGCCCCTGGCTGGAGCACCAGGTGGAGGTCTGCCCACTGTCCGCGGGCAGCGAGGAGTGGGTCAGGGATCTGCTTTCCATCCCCGGTGCCAGGAGGCGGGAGACGTGGGCGCAGGGGCCGTGGCTGTCTATGATCAGAGACCGAGTCACGGCGGGGGCTCCTGACCTTTTTCCACTATTGACATTTCTCCTTGGTCACCCAACCACATGACCCGGGGCACATTTTTTATTCTCTTGGCTCTTTGGTTCCCCTGTCTATAAATGGGTGTTATGAGGCTTGTTTTGTAGGGACCTTGTAAAGATTCCATGAAATCGCCTACAGAGAGCTTAGCGCTAGTAAATGTTGGGTCCTCCTTCCACGTGGCCTTGTAGACGTCCCCTCCCCTCTCTGGGGGCCCCCTCAATGGCGGCCCTAGCTGGGGAGAGGACAGTGACACCCTACCATCCCCCAGCCAGGCTCCTATTTGTCCTACTCAGCTCTCTGGACAGCATATTTTACAGCACTGTCCAGAAGAGCTCAAATAAACTCACAGCCAAGGGGTCTTTCCTGGGGGCTTTGCGGGGGGAGGACAGAGCTGTCAGGGCCTGGTAAGCCTATCCCTAGAGAATCCGCCGATCGGCTCCACCCAGGGTCACTGGGCCGCCTGCTAGGCTCTGAGGTCTTGTTTTTAAATGAGCTAGAGGAACTCACTCTTCAGGCATCAACGCACCGTGCCAGGCGCTGGGGACACAGGAATGACCAGCAGACGGGTACCCTGCCCTCCGGACACTTACAGTCCGGGGGTGGCACAGAGAGCACACATGCTCACGGGAGCCCAGTGGCATTCCTTTGGGAAACGAAGAATGTCCCTGGATGTACGCATTTCGCTGACACAGGCTTTCGCGTATGGAGACTCTCTGAGAGGAGCCATCCGCCCGAGGCTGGTGTGTCGGCGGGGCGACCCCAGGCCCCACCCATCTGGTCCTCCTCTCCTTGCAGGGCCAGACAGGGCGGCTTCCACCCCAAGGGCCCTCGGTTGACACCCCCCCGTGACCTAGAAGAGGTGGCGACACGTCCCTGCCTACTCCTCCACGCCTGGTCCCCCAAGCAGAAGGGAGAATGGGTGCTGGCGTCATCAGCTTGTTTCTGGCTGCTCGGCACACGGGGTGACTTTCAGCGGCTACGAGAGGGCACCTGGATCCCGGTGGAAAAGTTCACATGCTCCTTGCTGGACCTCACGGGCCGGCCCCACCAGGCCTCTGAATGCAAAGCCCTACCCCGCCAGCCGCTCCACCCAGGGGATGCTTTCTCCTCTGCAGGGGACCCGGCATCCTGGTTAATGTCGCAGAGGGCTACAGGGATAAATAGTTCTCCCCCTAGACGCAGCATCAGACTCTCCTCCTACAGCTGCTGTCGAGCTTCCCTGGCTGGGCTTCCTGGCTTCCTATCTGCTCATTGGACAGTTTTGAGAGCTTATTTCCATAAGAGATGCAAGTTAAAACGGGCAGTCACTCTGTCGAGTATCGATCCTCCGGGAAGCACGACGGTTGGCCTCCATGAAGCCGAAATCGTAATTACCAAGAGCAGGATTAAAAGCTGCCCCTCCACCTGGTGAGGGGCCGGTGGGACCAGAGGCATTGGTGCCAAAGTGAGTCCATTTCCTGTTGGGGCCTGTGCTGCAAGATGCTGCTTCCCGCAGGGGCTTCTGGTCTAGTTGTGAGGATAGGGTGTCCTGAGCCAGGTCCTTGGAGATGGACGTGGCCTCCTAAGGCACTGCAGGTGGAGGTACCGCCCTCACCCGGCTAGGACACTCTTCCCTGGGGAGACCTTGAGCCCTCCAGGCGAGGATATAACGCAGAAGCAGTTCAGACCCTCCTGTTTCAGTAGCAAAGGCTCTTCCTTCCGTGCTCGTATCTCTTCACCCAAACAAGCGAGAATCCATCAACTCGGATCCATTCCACCCACTCAGGCTTTCCTCTGTGAATGTCATTTACTTTGAACATGTACACGTTTTGCTCATTTGTTTGTTTGCAAATAACCGAATGGAAAGTCTTTTTATTTTCTTTCCAAAACAAAAAGGAGACCGTAACACACGTTCCATCCACACATCAGAAATCCTCCAAGTTTTTTGTTTTTATCGCACTTCCATCTGCCTGGCGTCCCAAGAGGTCAACCTGCCTCTGCTTGAGCCGTTCCGAGCCTGACCCACCCCGGGCAGAGGTAGACTGGCTCCATCCTTCCAGTGCATAAGGACGTCTCAAGGAGACTTGCTCATCTTAAGGGCAAAGGTGGGCGCCTGCTCTAGGTTATTGCTTTCACAAACACAAGCAAGGGGGGAAGGCTGTTTCCAGCACTTTCTGAGAGTGGCCAAAAATAGCCCCGAATCCCCCGTGTTTGGGTTTAGAGTGTAGACACAGAGGGAAAATGGTTCCTGATGAGTTCGACGATTTAAAATAGGCCTTGGGTAGGCATTGTTTTGGTCATTAGTTAACGTATCTGGGTGGGGAGAAAGGGAGGGAGCTAAATAATTACAAGCACTTCAGTGGTTTTTTTTTTCTACTGACTAAGGTTAAAATGAATAGCGTTGATCCGTTGCCCAGGCAGTGGGTTTGTTAAAGGAAATGGTATTTAAAATGATTTTTGAGCCAAAGCAATTTGGCTGCTCCAAGGCGTCCTTTATCTTTTGCTTTCAAGAGGATAATAATATTTAAAAACGAAGTCACTCATACCATTTCCTGTCGGGAAGCCAGCTCGGTGACGGGCAGCTCTTCCCCCGGGTTGGTTTGCTGGTTCCACGACGGAAGATGGAGGCTTAATGTGCCCCCTTCTGCAAGCCCTCTGTGTTCTGACCGGAGAGGCGCGCCGTGGTCCAATCCGTGTCTTCGGCGAAGTTCTTTGTCGACACTGTTAGTGTTGGACTTTCACCAGCTTGGTTTGAGCTTCTGAGTTGGAGGCTCGTGACAAAGCAGCTGGTCCCAGGAGGCGAGCAGACGATGAGGCGCTCTCACACTCCGCTAAGGGGTGCCTTCCCCACGGGTGACGCGGTGGGTCTCCCAGTTGGAAGGGTGCGAGGCAACCTCCTGGGTGGCGGCGTTGTTTGTCATCCAAGTGCGTAGGGCTGGAGCAACCCACTCCCCTTTTATTTTTTTAAATAAATTTTTGTTTGTTTGTTTTTGTTTGTTTTTGGCTGCGTTGGGTCTTCGTTGCTGCGCGCGGGCTTTCTCTAGTCGCAGCGAGCGGGGGCTACTCTTCGTTGCGGTTCGTGGGCTTCTCATTGCGGTGGCTTCTCTTGTTGCGGAGCACGGGCTGTAGGCGTGCGGGCTTCAGTAGTTGCAGCACACGGGCTCAGCAGTTGTGGCTCGCGGGCTCTAGAGCGCAGGCTCAGTAGTTGTGGTGCACGGGCTTAGCGGCTCCGCGGCATGTGGGATCTTCCCGGACCAGGGCTCGAAGCCGTGTCCCCTGCATCGGCAGGCGGATCCTTAACCACTGTGCCACCAGGGAAGCCCCCCACTGCCCTTTTAGAGTGAGGGGCAGACAAGCCAACTTCCCAGTGAGCAGGAAGGAACAGAAGGTTCCAGAAGGGCCTGCTCTGCCCTGGTCTGGGCTGGGCAGGGCTTACGTGGGTAGCATGCGTGGAGGCTCGGAAGAGCTGTTTCCGCCTTTTGTGGTCCTGGGATCCTCAGCTCAGACATGCCTATGAGCTGGGGCGGTCCACCCACCTGCCTCCGGCTCACAGGAGCCCAAGGCAGTGTGGGAGGCAGCAAAGTGACATGGAAAGAACTTTCCACAGCAAGAAATGGAGAGGACAACACCTACTCCTCAACGTTGCACGGTGCCGGGCACACTGCAGCGGACCCACACACTTTAGGTCTTTCTCTGACCTTCCTTTTATGACCTGTCCCCCAGGGAACAGGTGGGGCCGCTTCCTGACCCACGTCTGGCCACAGAAGGAGCCCATAAAATGCAGGAAGGTGACATGAGGACGTTTCGGGGCGTCTTCGGTCTCGCTGGGTGTGTCCTTTGCTCAGCTCTGAGGTCCCCTGGCACCCGGAGGTGGAGAGCTGCTGAGGCCTCAGCAGGGACAGAGGAGCCCCATTTCCACCTCCCAGGCGGAAGGCCTCTCTCCTCCCGCCTCGTAGGGGTGCTCGGACCCTTCCACCCTCAGCTGCGTGGGGTGACGCAGGACGGCTGCTGCTCCCTTGGTGCATTTTAAGCAAACTCCGCTCATTCTGCCTTTGATGGGGAGGTGGCCTTCTGGGTTTTTCTTTCACAAGATGCAGATTTAATGGACTGTGATTTTTCTCCAGATCCGCTGTTTAAAAAAAAAAGGCAGCATTGAAAAAGCAACTCAGAATTTCTATTTGCTCAGGGAAAAAAAAATCTGCTTGCTATTCAGGCCCTAGATTTTCCTGGGAGATTAGTGTACTTGCTCGCCAAGATGTTAGCTAAAGGAAAACACATTTGCTGTAGATCAGAAATATTTATCCTTTTCTGGGCAGAAGATCCGAAGAAGAACTTCATCTGAATGTATAGCACCTGGAAAGAAGAATGCATTCAATCTCCCGAGCTGCGGGCACCGGCCAGAAAGACTGAATCACCGGGGACGGGGTGGGGCATGTGTGCCAGGCAGCGCAGGAAGTCTCTGGGGAGGTGAAACCGTGAACGGGGTCGAACGAGGCTGCTGGGGTCTGGGGATGTGTAGCTCAAGGGTCTAGAGGCTCAGGTCCCAGACGGGAGCCGGGGCGTCAGCTGGATGGGAACCGCAAAGGAGAGCAGTGAGGGTCCCAGAGCCCGGCAGCCCGAGCTTGCTTTGTCCTGGGGTAGAGCATGTTGGCCCTGCCCTGCTCTCTGTGCCCTTGGAGCCAGGTCTGGGGCTGAGCGTGGTGGGTGCCTGGGGCCAACCTCACTCCTGCTTCTTGACAAGAGAGAAGGAACCCCAGATTCTGTCGAGCTGCATGCTGTCACCCAAAAGGACGGCCCCCATCTTGTAAAACCTTCTTTCAAACTTCTCAGACTCTTGTCTGATTGCTTACAGAAGAGTAAGAGATGGAAACTCATCAATACTTCAAAATCTAATCATTGTTTCCACCCATACGGCAAGCCTGAATCCTGGCGGGAGGCAGAGAGACAGGAGAGGGTTTCAACGCCTACAAACTGCTGTTTGGCAGTTTTTCTCCTTCGGCTTTGTTACTCCTCCGTCATTGTTATTAGGGTTTGTTTGACGCCTGCGCTTGCGCTCTGGGTTCTTTGCAGGGAGGGTCCGGTTCAGGCCACGGGTGGGGAGTGGTGGGAGAGTGGTGAGGAATTCCTTGGACGTCAGAGCCCCTTCTAAGATCATCTGTCTCTCGGGACCCAGGTTTCCATTCATAGAGGTGGCTTTGCCGTGACCACCAGGCAGCATCCACCCTGCTCGGCCTGGCAGGGCCTGAGTCCAAGGCTTCTGGGCCCTTGACATCCGGCCGCTTGTTCCGAGGGCCAGCGAGGCCTGCTGGCATAGCAGGGGTGGAAGCGGCACCCTAGGCGCTTTGGCCCCTTCCAGGCAAAGTAGGATCCGCTGCGGAGTCTCCATGAGCCCCTGGCAGGGTGTGAGGTGAAGATTCGAGAGTCTGTCGGGGAGGTTTCTGCTACCGCGGCTTCTGTTAAGCCAAAGATCCTACTCTTCCACGTGGAACCCCCTAGATCTTGTTCAAACAGAATTACTCCCAGAGCTTCTCAAGGATAAACCAGCCCAGGAAAGACTGCACATTCTGGGAATTTATGGTAGTACTGCTTGTTTCCAGTTTTCTATTTTGGTCTTGTTCAGAAGCGCCTGCTGGCTATAATTGAATCGCAGGTATAGATGAAAGCTCCTTTCTTCCCGCTCAGAACTGTGGAAACCCTTTCTCTCTCCCCTGGGCCGGGGCCAGCTCTCTGACCCCACCCCCGGGAACCAGAGGGGAGCATCCTGAGGAGAATTGTCTGGACCCAGAGCAAACGTGGTGGCCTGGTCTTCGCGCGAGGTCGGCCTCGGACGAGTTGTCTGAATAGGCCGGGGCTTCTTTGTACTTGGAAAGCAGACACGCCAATGTGTGTGTAGGACTTGCCAGGTGTGGGGTGGCCTGCACCCAGCGCGTGGGTGTGGACGCGTCAGCCCCGGAGTGCGGGGGTGGTGGGCTGTGGTGTGCCTTGGCCGTGACCGTGAGCCCGGCACAGCCTGCGGGCTCTGGTGCATTTGGTGGCTCGTATGTGCACATGTGCCTCCGTGTCGCCGCGCAGCTGACAGGGAGCCGTAACTCACTGACTGCGGCGTCTCCTCGATACCCTGGTGACTGCCACAGCGCCGAAATGTCACGGCCGCTGCAACATTTCCTCGGGAACTGATCCCCGGCATCTAAGTCAGACCTTGCTCGTCTGGTGTCGGCCATGATGACACAGCGGGCGCTTCGGGAAACGAGGGCAGAGAGAGGGCGGCGTCCCCGGACCCCTCTCGCCGTCCCCGTTAGAGGAAGGCGCTTGGGAGGTCATGCCATCCGCCCTTCTGCCTCCCAGAAGGCTGTGGTGCAGCTCTCCTCCCAGCACAGAGGGAAGGGGGTTCCTCCCGCTCCAGCCCCTCCCCATCACCCGTCCTGCACGTGGGCAGGAAGCTGAGCCGCAGGCGGGCCGCAGCCCCGGAGCCTGTGTCCTGAGGGTGTTGCAGAAACACAGACACGCTCCCTTGCTGGGCTCAGCCTGGGGAGGAAGTAATACAGTCAAGCCAGATGCCACCCCCAGGAGCCCCAGGACCAGGACAAATAGCCCAGCCCACCAAGGCCACTGTCCGTTCAGTTTCATTAAATCCGTCCCCCAAGACGGGCAGGAAGAAATATGGCTGCAGCTTCGCCTGAGGCCACTCACCTACAGGGCTCCCCGAGGGACCCGTCAGGCTGGAATAGCTACTGGCACCCCCGTCCCCCCAAAGATGGAGCCTCCGTCGGGCCTCCTCCCCGTCCCATCAGCCGCGATGCTGGTCGTGGGCACCACCTCGTCCCCGAGGAGGCCTGGAGCCAGAGCCAGCCCCTCCCTGCATGTCAGCAGCTGCCCCAGGGACCAGTCCCTGGCCTGTCGCCCCTCCCGTCCTCTGAGCCACCCATCCTCACTCACTAGGGGAACCTGGACAGTCACAGCCCGTCTGGACAGCAAGAAAGACGGCCCTGGCCTGTGTGCCATCCGCGCCTGCTGGCAGCTGCCTCCTGCCCCAAATCACCCTTGCTTGGTTTTATCCCGGTGCGTTCTCAGTGTCATGCTGGTACGGAAGCTCCCGCCTCGTGCGGGCCTTCCGTTTGTACTTCTGATACTTCCGTGAGCTTCACCTCTTTCATTTTCCCCGCTGTACCTCATCTCGAGGGACTTATCTCTTTGGGGAGAAAACCACACAAAGTCAGAGCCCAGAGGAGAATTTTAAGAGAACCCATCCAGGAGGGCAGAGGACAGCCAGAAATGTACCTTAATGGGGGGGGGGGGCGGAATGTCATTTTAATTCCAGAACATTCCACAGAGTGGGTCAGTCCCAAGGTTCAGAGGCAAAACGCTGAGGCGCAGACGGACGTGAGCGGCCCACCCCCAGCCTGGGCACGCCAGCCCGAGGATGTGGGGTGACCCTCCGGGCGGGCCCCCCAGGCTCTACCCTCCATCTGCAGCAGCGGCGGCAGCAGCCTCTTGTGGGTCTTCCTGACTCGGGTTATTGCCATATGCTCGTGGTAGCCCAGCCTCCCAGTCAGAGGTGAGAGCTGGCTCATCAGAGACCCTGGGCTCCTGTGGTTTCTCCCTTCCTCCTGTGGTTTGCCATTAGCTTCAGGGAGGAGGAAGCAGAGAGCCTGTTTTCTTTGTCGTCCTAAAGCAGCAAGTCTGGGTGGCGCTGCAGCCCGGCGGAGAGCCTGCGGTCTCTGCGGACCCCAGGAAGCGTCAGGGCTTCTTACTCCGATGGCCAGACCCAGCTGACAAGCGGAGTCCCAGGTGGAGACTCTGGAAACCTACAGCCCAGACCCAGAGCCATCCCCGGGGTGCAGGCAGGAGCTTCAGGGCCAGGACAGCCTCACGTACACCTCCCAGCAGAGCGAGCAGGGAGCTGGCTGGCGCCCACCTGTGCTGAGCGCCATGGTTTGCCGGTGGTGCTGGAGGTGCCAGCTGGAGAGCCGGGAACTGAAGCAGCTGGGCAAGCAGATTCCAGAGCCTCCTCCGAGACCCTCCGGAGAGGATGTCCCTGGAAAGCCCCCCGACCTGCCCTTCCAGCCAGCAGTCATTCCAGAGTCAGGCCTCAGTCTGAGAAGAGCCTAAGAGAAGAGCTGGCGGGGAGGTCGATTGCTTGCCGGGATGAAATCACAAGCGTGGGCCTCGGGCCCGTGCAAGATGGAGGGAGAGGCCTGAGAACAGTGATCCGTCACCCGGATCCCGAGACCAGATGTGTCCTCCCACATCTGCAGGCCTCCTCGTGACTTTTGTCTTTTAGAGCCCGCCGGGGAGAGAGGGCTTGCTGAAGACATCACTTGATGGCCTTATGCTCGGTGGGGTGTGGGCTTTGGTGGGACAAGGAGACAGAAATTGTGCAGTCAGCCCTGGAGGCTGGTGTGTAGGGTGGCCAGACTTAGCCAGAAAAAAAAATTGTGGAGGCCCAGTTATGTGTGAATTTCAGATGCATCGGAGTTTTTTCATTAGGATGAGAATATCCGACACAATGTTTGGCATATACTTACACTAAAAATGTCTTCATTGTCTGAAGTTCAACTGTAACTGGCATCCTCTACCTTATCTGTCGACCCCTCTGCTGGGGGCTTTTCTCTTTGCCTCTTCCTGCTTTCCCATCCCTTCCAGCACTGAGTAGAGTTTGGTGATTATATGATAAGCAGACACCTACAGGAACCCAAACTCCTCAGCTGCCTATGGCTCTGTGGGGGTCTCCACGTCCTGCAGAATCTTCCCTGAGCCCCTGGGGCCTCCAGCTAAGGGCTGGAGCAAGTCTGTGCCTCTGGAGGCTGCCAGGAGGGCCGGGAGGAAGCCAGGGGTGACCCCCAAGCCCCTTGGGGGGAGAATGGCAGCAAGGAGGCTGGTGGGTTTCACTCTGGGCTGGAACATCTGGTGCAGCAGTGAGGAGAGGTTGCCAGGACAGGTCCAAGGTCCACGGAAGCCTTGACTGTGGGCTGGTAGGATGCAGAGTGGTTTCCACCCCACCTGTTGCCAGGTGGAAGGGAGGAGCCTGCCCCTCTGGAGCCTAGTTCTTGGCTTCCCTCCAGGCCCTGGCCAAGGACAAGCCGAAACCCAGCCTCTGTGCAAAAAAAAAAAAAAAAAAAAAGCGGCCTTTGAAAAAGTGTATCCTCTGCCTCAGGAAGGAACATTTGCAGTCAAGTCTGTGCATGGAATTTTTATTCCTCTAACACAGCCTGGGCAGGATTTAGTACACAAGTTCTCCAGAGGCAATGCATTCAATAAAAATTTGATGGGCTCTGGCAGCTCAGCAGAATCTCCTTACAAATTCCACGTGTTCGTTTGGTCCCTGGTTTGGGCAGGAGCCCACCTCCGGTCTGTAAATGGCCTCTTGAGCGGGAGGTCCTTGGAGCAAAGACCTGTCCACAGCCCCCTGCTTCCCTGGGAGGCACAAGGTGCAGATGGGGGGAGCCTCTCTGAGGAGGAGCTAAGCCCCAGGCCCTGGAAGCTTGGGGAGGCGGCCCTCATAACGAGATGAGGACACAGGACGCTCCGTGGGGATCCGATGTGTACGAAGATCTGAAGTCAGTGAAGGAACAAAAATGCATTTACTGTGGATCGTGGGGAGGTGTAATAAATTTTCATCTATTATCTTTAGATGCTTCTCGTTGCTCAGCACTGAGAAAAGCCATTCCATAGCTGGAGGTTCGTGCGTGGCCCCTGCTTGGCCTCCTGTGGGTCACTCTGGGCACAGATGAGTTTGGAGGGAAAATCATGCTGGAAGCCAAGCTTCTGGAGGGCGAGGCCACCTCCCAGTCACCCCTCTATTCTCGGCTCTTAGTCCAGGCCTGGACAGAGGGTGAGGTCAGGGAGTGTCAGAGAAAGAAGGGAATTCCCTGGCGGTCCAATGGTTAGGACTCTGTAGTCTCACTGCCAAGGGCCTGGGTTCCATCCCTGGTTGGGGAACTAGGATCCCACATGCTGCATGGCGTGGCCAGAAGAAAAAAGCCTGTTTAAGAAAAAAAAAAGGAGGGAGGGAGGGGTGGCCACCTGTGTGCTCCGGGGGATGGGGGAGCCTGCTGGTCCTCTCTGGCTCTCTAGGAAACCCCAGGCCTGACCCCAATAGCCCTGGCCTTCACCCTGGTAAAATGGTCTCAGGTCGTTGGAAAAGGCTACCGACCTCTGCTGGAGGGCAGGGCGGGGCTGGGGACCACCAGCAAA
Source organism: Kogia breviceps (assembly GCF_026419965.1). NCBI lineage: Eukaryota > Metazoa > Chordata > Mammalia > Artiodactyla > Physeteridae > Kogia > Kogia breviceps. The sequence continues at coordinate 196,996,340 of NC_081310.1, read as the reverse complement.
GTCTGCAGCGTGGAGGGCCCTCCAGCCTGGGCCTCTGCTGCAGAAAATGCGGAAAATGGCACTGGAGACGGGGCGTAGGAAGCGAAGGGTGTGCTCGCCAAATGGCTCTCGGGTCCCACAGCACAGAGTGATTTTTCTGCCTGTGTGTCCCGGAGAAACACAACTGGCCCAGGGAGAGGCCCGGGGAGTTGGCCCGGGTCTCCCTTTGGCCTGGCCCCTGGCTGATGCCTCACTGCCTGGGAGGGAACGGTCGCCACCCTCACCCGCTGCTCCCAGGGGCAGATCGTGAGAACAACGCGTGGGGAGGATGCGGAAATGGGTTCTAATCTCAGATCCGGCGTCCACTGGGCAGCCCCCAGCGAGGAACTGACTTTCCGTAGCCCACTTACACATCTGCGAACACTCCGCGGGACCACGCGTGTAAAGACGTACGCGGAGCTGAGCGCGAGGCCAGGCTGCTTCCCAGCTGCTGTGCCTCCTGCTCATCGTCTGTGAGCTGTGCTGGGAGAGGATGCCGAACCCAGAGCCGCCGGCCGCCCCAGGCTTCCCTTCGGGGGCCAGGGAACCGTCCCAGCTTTCTCTCTTGCGGGGGGTCCAGCAAGGCTCGTGGTCACTTAGGCTCTGAGCCCTCAGGAGGTGGGGAGGCCGGCCTGTCTGCAGTTGGCTCTGGTTAACCCGCGGGGCAGGCGTCACACGACACGCTCACCGCGGTCCTGGCAACACCTCCTGTCCATGTTCCCCGAAGCTGTGATCCGTCCGGACCTTTTCATGTCCCCTCCCCTGAGACGCCTCTGCCTGCCCTCCTTGTGTCTGTGGGGACAAAACCACGGCGGAGACGGACCAGGACCAGGGCCAGGGCCGGGGGCGAAGGAAGGGCTGGGAGAAAGTAGGGAATGGTGTTGGGGGGGCGCCCAGGAAGGAGAAAACCAAGTGATGGCGACGTGACCGGGCACTGCCAGACCCCAGAGGGCTTGAGGATTTCCAGGCATGGCCGGAGGGGGCCTTCTGGGCGTGAGAAGGCTGGACCCCACAACCCACCCCCCGCCACGACTGCCATCCAGCAAGCCAGGGAAATGGCCGCATCCCAGGACTCGGTTGGGGTGGCAAAATGCACACTGCTGGCGGGGCCCCAGCTGCAGGGGGCCCAGCCCGGCCGACTGAGAGGCCCAGGCAGTCAGCCGCCCGGGGTCCACATGGCTCTGCTGCCCGGGATCCTGTGCCACAGCCTGTCTCGGCTCAGAGAAACCACCAGGTGTGGGGAGGGCGCGGCTGTCCCGCTCCCTTGCTACCTGGGCTTGGCCTCCGAGTTCGCCGGTGCCTAAGGCTCAGCCTTCCCTGTGGCATCCCGGGACCCGATGAGCTAGACAGACACATGTCAGGGAGGGAGGGGACCCAGCCAGGACTGCACGGCCATGTTCAAGCAGTGCAGGCGCCGCCGGCCACCCGCTTCCGGTGTCCTTCAGAAATTCACCTGGTCTGTCTGCCAGCTAACTCCAGCACACAGAGCCCGAGCTTCTAGCCTCTCCCACGGCTGTGTGAGGCGGGCCCCACCCACATGCTCTACCTGCAGGAGCGCAAAAGTGTGGGTGCACCAGACAGTCCACATTTCTGCAGTAGAAGTTGAGCAAGGTCCGGAACATTCTAGAGCCCTGGTCCCTCATCTCTTTCCTGCCCCAGTGCATAGACTGAAGATGATCCATGGCCAGCAGGAATCGCCATCCTGGTCACTTCGGGGAGCAGGCCAGACTCTCCTAGGGGACTTGTACACTCCAAACAGTGACCCCCTGGGGACATGGATGTCCATGTCTCACCTGCCCCCCTCCCCTCGCCCAGACTCAGAACCCCTGGGGGAGGGTCTCAGCGTGGTTCAAATCCTCTTTCACAGGTATGTACAGGCTCACACCAGCCCGCACCTCAGGAGACGTAATAATATTCACGTACAGAGCAGACCCACACATGTGGGAACACACACCCAGGTGCGCACATGCTCGCCTGACCCCCCCCTCCCCGCACGCACACACACACGTGCACACTCCTGCACCGACGCTCGCACCTGCCTCTGCCCTCACCTCACCCGCGGCAGGAGCCCACCCAGCCCCTCATGTGGCCCTTGTCCACCTGGAGCTGCTGGAAGTCGGGGCCAGCTGGTGGGGGGAGGGGAGGGAAGCCCCGGGGCCCGGGCTCCTTTGGCTCACGGGCCACTCCAGCGGAAGTGGGGCCTCCCTCTGGCCTCCGAGGGCCGCTGGGAACCCCGTGGGCGCTGAGCTCCCCTCAGGGCTGGACTCAGGGGTCTCCTGGTTGCCACACTCAGTGCAAAACGGGAACAGGGCCTGGCAAACCAGGACAGGCCGAGAATGGTACTCCGGACGAGGAGGGATGGATGGGTGAGCCCCTTTCCACGGCCCCGCCCCAGAGCGGCCTGGTAAAGCAGGCGGGAAAGGAAGGGGTGCTTCCCAGAAGCTGCCGGCAGCGCACCAGGCAAGGCCGTCGTGGCCCACTGCCCGTCCACCGTGGGCTGCAGCCGCCGCGGACCAGCGGTCCCTGCAGCCAGGGTGGCCTGGGGCAGGGAGGGGGCTTGGGCCTGAGACAGCCCTCCCAGAGCCAGAATGGGGCAGCACATTCAGGCGTGAGAGAAGGCCGGGAGAGGGGTCAAGAGACAGCCTGGGAATGTCCTTGTGGGAGGGGAAGGGGGCCACCGCAGCCTTTAGAGCAGGGCCCAGCTGGTCCCCGTCCATCCAGGGATGGTTCTGGCCACCAGGCCCCCATACCCCTTTCCGGGGGCGACAGTAGGCGGAGGCGGCATCCTCAGCCCTGAGGCTCAGGGTCCCGGGAGCAGCAGCCGCAGGACGTGAGGATGCGACGGGCTGGAAGGGCAGGAAGAAGTGCGGCCGAGGCCCCAGCAGCCACGCCTGGCCTGTGGGCGCGTCGCCCGCCTCACCTCACCTGACCCAGTGAAGGGAGCGTCTTAGCCCGATGCCCAGGTGACTCATGAACTCAGATTTAGAGGGTCCGCCAGGCGCCCGGCTGGCCAGCGTGCTCCGGCCGGGAGAGGAGGCCGGCCACGTCACATCCATGTTGGTGGGAAGAGAAGAGACCCGGACTGGAGGGAAGGAGGGGGAGGAAAGTCCCAGAAGAGGAAGCTGTACGCTCCGTGGCCTCCCTGGACCCACCAGGCTTCAGCTTTAAGATCTGGGGCAGGAATGTCCCCAAAGAGGATATTCCAGGTGCTTCCAGGGAGGGCAGGGGTGGGGTGAGTCCAGGGGAATGAGGGTCCTGAGCTAGCGTCCAAGGAGGGCAGGCGAGCCCACCCAGCAGTGCTGAGCTCCCGGGGGGGGAGGCTGGAGGTCTGGGCCTCCCCAGCGCACGCCCGCCCGCCACGTGAACACGCTCGACCACACTCGCGGCTCCCAGTGCACACCTACCTGCCTACACGCGCACGCCGACTTGCACGCTCGTTATCTTTCACACTCACACACACGCCCGTGTGCTTGCACTCACACACTCATTGCCTCTCCCTTAACCTTTGCACACGCACACACGTACACACCGGCCCCCGTCGTCCCCAGCTCTCGGGGCGCCTGGTCTGGAGCCAGGGCTCTGGCCCCTCCACTTTTGGGGAGCAGGTCTCTGTGTGAGGGTGAGGGTGCCCGCAGCTTGCAGGGTAGGATGACGAGGCAGCAACCCAGCCCCGGGGTCTATCGGAGCCCTTTGCTCCTCCAAGAAGCACTTAGCTCCACTTCCTTTCTCTCTCTCCTCTGGTGCCTGGAAAACCCCGAACATTCCCAGGAGGGAAAACAGGCCCTTTATCACCCCGTGGGCTCAGAACGCCGCATCGCTGTAGTTGAAAGTGGCTTGACTCAAATCGTATTTTCCTAGGAGAAGGAGGGAGGGAGGAGGGGCCGGAGGGGAGCTGCGAGGACAGACACCCAGTAGGCACGAGTGCCCGGCCTCCGGGGCGGCCACACCCAGACAAGGACGAGGTTGATACACACCCTGCAAAGAGCACCCGAGCTCTGAGCCGGCAAGCGCACGCCCCTCTCCTAACAAGCTCCCCCCACCGCCCCGGGGAAGGGCTGTTATGGTGTCCCCGCCGGTCACGCGGTGGCACCTCCGCAGGCACACGGCAGCCATTTGACTCGTGTGTGTTGACCGAATGCTGGACTTGCCTCAGGGCCTTTGCACCCACGGTTCCGCTCTCGCTTGTCCCTTTGACAAGTCATTACGGTAGCAGCGAGGTTTACTGAGTACACCCTGTGTTCCGGACAGGGAGCTAAGTAAGCACTTTGCTCGTTATCCCATAAAACCCGCTGACACCCTTACGAGGTGGGTTACAGGTGGGGGAACAGAGGAGTGAGGCCCCCATCCAAGAGGCAGGGGAACTGGCTTTGACCGGGTCTCCAGCTCAGCTCGGCCTCTGTCCAGGCCCATTGCTTCCCGTGCAGACCCCCGTCCTGGCCGCGGTGGCCCCTAGTGAATGCCAGTTCGGGGGGAGAGGGGTCTACTTTTCCATCAGAAGAGGCAGCTAGGAATCCTCTGGAAGCTGGAGGTGGGGCTGGTGTGGTTTGGAAACGCCTCAAAGTGACTTTGGTTTGCTGTGAGTCGTAAGGGTTACCTTGAAACTCCATGTAGCATTAAAGAAGAATGGCCAGAGGGGGCGTGGGTGGAAATGGGTGGGATACGGTGCTTTAGTGCCTCGGTTCGCTTGCAAGGCGACTCCTCACCAAACAGTTTCCCCGAGTCATCGTGCGCCCCCAGCACCCCGCGCTGAGCCCAGCTCCCGGCAAATGCCCAGGAAATATTTGTTGAATGGAACCACTGAATGAAGGAGGAAGGAAGGATGGAGTGGGGGCGAGAGGGAGGGGCAGGAAGGAGGGAGAGAGACCCAGGACATCCAGCCCTGGCCCCTGAGGAAAGAGGAGGAAGTTACTACTCCGGCTGCCTCCAGGGCCCTTGTCTCCATCCTGAGGTCTGCCACACGCAGCTACTGAGTAAGAAAGTAAGGGTCATCGGAGTGCGGGAAAACACGTGGAGAGATGGCTGTGGCCGGAGACAGGGAGCTAAGTGCTGGGGCGAGGGGAGGATGTGCAGGGACCAAGCCCCGCCGTCCCTTCCCAGGCCCGGCCTGCAGCTCCCAGGGAGGACGAGCTGGGCCTCTGCCGCCGGTCTGCCGCTGCGGGTCCCTCCCAGGCAGGTGGGCAGGAGAGCGGCCCCTGGGAATAGGGCTTCTCCCTGGGGCGGCAGGACCGAGATCTGGGGGCAGCCAGCTGAGTGGGCATGCGTGCCTCCGCCCCCACTGAGGGGTGAGCTCGTGTCTCTGGTGAGTGAACGGTTTGCGCCCTTCACCACTTTTTCCAACGTAAACGAGAGCGCGGGGGAACCTTCTCACAAGTGCATCTGTTCCGTCGAACCACGCGGTGGACCCTCGCTTCCCTCATCCACTGTCTCCAACCTTCACGCTAAAAGCGCAGCTGGAAGACGCACGGAGCATCATCTGGCCGGATGATGGAGCCGCACGCCTCCACCAGGTCCCACTGGGGTGGGGGACACCGGGATTCAGGGCAGAGGCCAGAGCCTGTGACTCAGCGGTGATTTCTGAACCGGTGGTCTCAGCACACTGCATAATCCATGGACACGTGCACATCTTTTTTCTTCCTGGTTTCCTCGGTTTCTGGATTACTGTCTGTAAGTTTCAAAATGACCCAGGATCCCTGAGTGGTTTATAAATTAGGGCTGTATTCTGAGCGCACGCAGCGGAGCTGATATACTTTAGGTGGTGTCAGAGTTTCCATTATAAACCCCATTTCTCAGAGGTTTATAACTCGGCCGTAAAAACACACCGAGGCCAGAGGCCTGGGCTGGACCACATGCAGCTGCGTGGGTCCCTTCCTGGTCTCCAGGTGCAGACAGCCAGCAGGTGCCACAGAACAGAGACTGGGGTAGGAGGGTACAAATCTGGTCTGGCGTGAGGGGATGTGAACACGGGCCTCCCCCCGCCCTCCGCTGCCAGCGGCAAGCTGCCTGCTCCTCGCGGTTGCCCGCGAAGAACTGCCAGCCCTGGGCGAGGCCAGGATGCCTCCTGGCGGGTGGGCCACCGATGGGGAAAAGGGCTCCCGCCCACCAGGGAGTCTCCAGGGCCCCAGCCTCTGTCATTCTGCCCCAAAATACGCCTCCTCCAGGAGACATGGGTCCCTTTGGGCAAGCAGACTGACCCAAGGACCAGACAGACACCTTTCCAACCGATCTGCATGCTAGGAAGAGGTGCCACGCTTGGTAGCATAGGACCTGAAATAACACTCCCTGTTTCATTAAAGCACTGATTACAGAGTCGCCTGTGTTGGAAAGTGAAAGAGTCAAGCCCAGCAGTTCTCAGGCCCGGGGAGCCTGGAAAAGAAATGACAATCTCCTGCCCCTCCCCTCCCACCGGAATTGATTGGACTGGTCTGGAGCTGTTTTGTTTAGCAATTCCCCAGGGGATGCCCTAGGCAGGTGCCAGGGAAAGGTACAGCCCTGGAGACGGACCCCAACAGGCTGGTGATGTTTCTGGGACTCTCTGTCCCCAGAACCTGGCCATTGCTGGGGCTCCTGGTCACCTGGGACCCTGTGCCGAGACGGCAGGCCGGTGGCTTTCCTGGCCCCTGAGCTCTGCTTCACAGAGGAAGCCCCTTCTAAGCCTTCTCCTGGGAGCCATGGGGACAGAGCCCAGGTCTGAGGGACTGGTGGGTAGCGGGGAGCCCGTTCTGTTGTCGCCACATCTTCTGAGACTCCCAGGGTTTCTGATCCAGTCCTGAGAATTTCAGGCTTGTCTGGATAAATAGAACCACATCCCTGGGTTGCCCAGCTCGGAGCCCGGGCCCCTCAGGATCTCCTGCCTGCACGGAGCTGAGGCCTGTCCTCCATGGGGTAGGGGGTTGTCTGTTGTCGACCCATGAGGGCGCTTTTCATTCATTCACTCATTCATTCGTCGCTCAAAAACGAGCACCGAGTACCTGCCGCTGCCAGTCACAGCTCTAGGCATCTAGAATATTCCGAAGACCAGAGCAGACCAAGGACCCTGCCCCCCCCGGGCTTACCCCCCAGCAAGGGTGACAGCACCAAGCAACAGCCATCATCAGTCGATCATGCGGAGGAGGGACTCAGTGCTGTGGGGAGAACCAGTAAAGCAGATGCAGGGGGAGACCAGGAGTGTCCCTGAGGGAGGACAGGTTGCGATTTCAAGTGGGGAAGGGAGGCATCCAACTAGTCAGGTCTGCTGCAGTGCTGCTGCGTAACAAAGAGCCAGGGAATCTCGGAGACTGAGACAGACAGATATTTATTTCTTATTCCGATCGTAGCGGCTGCAGTGGCTCTGCCCCCGCTGAGCAGCAGTTTCGGGCTGTTTCGTGAACCTCACTCCAGGACCTGGCTTACTGGGGGGTCACGTCCGAACCCATTGCACTGGCCAAAGAGAGTCACAGGGCAAGGCTGACATCAGTGGCAGGGAAACTGGGGGTGGGGAAGGTGATGTCAGCTGGACAGCAATGCCCAAAGGCAGCTGGACAGGCCACGCTGGGGAGGTTTCTCCACGTGGGCAGCTTTCTCCGGGGAGGCGGGGAGGGAGTGGCCAGGGGAAAGCTGGAAGAGCATCCGGTAAAGGGGACAGTGCCAAGGCCTTCGAGTGTGCACAGCCTCTTTATGGAAGGGAGGTCGGTCGCTGCAGAGCAGTGGGAGGGGAGGTCTTAGAGGGATGTGAGCTGCTTTTCTCCAAGTGAGATGGGAATGCTGTGAGTTGCGAGGGACCTACATTCCAACCCCACCCCACCGGTCGTCAGAGGGAGAGTGTAGGGGCCGGGGCTGGAGACCAGGGGGGACGTGCATCCAGTGACCCAGGTGTGAGACCATGGTGGTACCCAAGGGTTGTACCCAAGAGGTGGTGAGAAGCAGCCAGATTCCAGGCAGATTCTGAGTTGGAGCCGTGGGATCAGACGGCCAAGCAGATGCGGGATGTAGAGAAAGAGAAGCTTCCAGGCTGACTGCAGGGGTCTCCTCAACAAGGATGGAGGCTCTCGGGGTGTCCGGACAGCTGCCCTGGATTTACATGAGAGGTGCCTGTAGACATCTGTATCCACTTCCTAAGGCTGCTGTCACCAAGCGTCACAGACCGCACGACTTAACAACTGAACGTTATTGTCTCCCAGCTCTGGAGGCTGGAAGACCAAGATCAAGGTGAGGGCAGGGTTGGCTCCTCCGGAAGGCTGTGAGGGAGGATCTGGTCCAGGCATCTCTCCCAGCTTCTGGTGGTTTGCTGACACTCTCTTGTGTCCCGGGGCTTGTGGAGATCACCTCCGCCTCTGCCTTCATCTTCACGTGGCGTCTTCCTCTGTGCAGCTGGGTTCACATTTCCCCTTTTTACGAGGACACAAGTCACGTTGGATCAGGGGCCACGCTGAACCAGTATGATCTCATCTTGACCCATTACATCTGCAACAACCCTATTCCCAAGTAAGGTTATGCCGTGGACTGAATGACTGTGTCCCCCTGACCCCCGATTCATATCTTGAAGCCCTAACCCCCAGTATGATGGTATTTGGAGGTGGGGCCTCTGCGGGTAATTGGCATTCATGAGGTCATGAGGGTGGGGCGCCACGACGGGATTAGTGTCCTTCTAAGGAGAGCAGACTCAAGATCTCGCTCTCTCTGCCCTGCGAACCCAGGAACCAAGTCTGCCTGCACCTTGATCTCAGACTTCCAGCCTCCAGTACCACGAGAAATAAACGTCTGTTGTTCAGGCGGCCCAGCCTGCGGTATTTTGTCACAGCAGCCCGAGCAGACTAAGACAGTCACATTTGGAGGTTCTGAGGGAGCAGTACAGGGAAGGGAGCCATCTGCCCTCAGGGGCACCTTGGGCGCAGAGCCGAGAGCTGTGAGTCCTAGGGCCCTGAGGCCGTTTCACGTGGGACCCCTGAGGCACCCTCTTTGTTAGCTGCAAGCACACCAGCTGAGGTGTACGACTGAGATTCAAGACAGTCATACAGCTGGAGGAAAACCAGAAGGACAAGCTGTCTGCTGCTTTCTGCTTGGCCTTGAGGGCCCAGAGGGGTCCTTGAAGGCTCCCTCCACCTGAGATCACGTCCCCGTAGCAGCATCACTCACTCGCGGGCGGTTTCCATCTGGCTCCGGCGGTTCCGCGCTCTTGTGACCTTGGCAGGGTTCCTTCAGAAGTCAGAAAGAAAGCAGCCCTGAGGGGCAGCATCTAAAACACAGACTCTGGAGCCAGAAGGCCTGTCATCTAGGCCCTGCCTCTTTCCAGCTGTGTGACTTTGGGTGAGTCACTTGAACTCTCTGGGCCCCCGTTTCCTCCTGGGGTTTCGTATGTGAGTACGAACCTCAGAGCTATCTCAAGGGCTGAGTGAGGGTTGGCCTCACAGCCAGCAGTTGGCACCTCGGGTTTAAACCGTGTCCAGGGCCCTTGCTGGGACGCCAGGCTGTCCCTCGGCAAGGGTGACATCTCCCAAGTGCCCCAGCTTATCTTGAGGTGAGAGGCACCAGGGGGCGAGAGGGGAGTCCGGGCTCCAGCTGTATCCCAAGCATCCGTTCCTTCGGCCCCCGATCCGCTGACGCCTCGCCTGAGCCTCAGACACGTGACTTCACTTTTGCAGGATCCGATCGGCAGGTCTGCTAAATGACCCCAGGCCCTTGCTGCTCCTTGAGGCTTAACAGGCTCGGGGGGCAATAGGTCAGGGGAACGCAGGCCCCAGTAAGACAGTCTGCTTGATCCCGGCCTCTGGGCCAGCAGACATGTGGAGGGATTGTGGAGCCTGGTGGCTCAGACCCAGGGGCTCAGGGTGTTGATGGCCCCCAAGTCTTCACGTGGGCCCCTCCCCAGAGCAGCTGCCCGAGTTAGAGAGGGTCAACTCTGCATCAGCCCCTCCCCCCCCCCCCCCCCCCCCCGCCCAAGCCCTGCCCTTGCCTCCTCCTCCCTCCCTGCAGATGGGGAAATGCAGGACGCTTTTGTATGTCTTTGCCACTGAACACAGAGTTGCAGGCTCCACCTCAGAGGGGTTTGATGCAGAACTTAAAACACTTGCTTAAATTAACGACCAAAAATGGCAGCTGGGTCCACAGCTAATTATTCATTAGATGCTTAATTAGTGTGGGATGATCATGACATTTTAACGTTATTAATTTTTATACTGTAATAGGAATTAAATTGTTCTGCTGTCCTGAAGCTTCCTGTCAGAGTCACGCTGCGGAGTGGGGGTTGGGAGGAGGAAGGGTCCGTGGGGATGGGGGCAGCCAGGCAGCTCGCTGGTCGGGCTCCAGAGCCCACCCGCTCTTCTTGTGGCCTGGAAGACGCCTCCTTCCGTCTGCAGCGCAGCCCTGTCGGAGCTGGACCTTTCCAAATGGCCGGGCTGAAGGTAGAAGCAGCTGGATGGGGGAAAGGGTCGACCAGATGGCTCCCCAAGGCTCCTCCCTGCTCTGATGTTTCAAGATTCAGGGAACCATCTACATGAGGGAGAAGGGACCCAGGCTGTCCCACCCCAGGGACAACAGAGGACCACCTGACAGTCACAGACCTGCTCCTCTCTCCCCACAGTCCAGAGGAAGGGTCCCCAGTGGAAAGATTGCATAGTTTTAGAGAAATGACGGGAACCCTTGTCTGCCGTGAAGGGAGTCCACGCGTGGGGCATTTAGTGATCTCTTCTTAGTAAAATGGACCCAGCTCTACTTTTCCTTTTTAATCATGAAAATGATTCATGCCCATGTTTAAAAATCCAACAATACAGAAAAGTAAAAAGCTAATAGAAATCACATGAAATCCCACCCTCCAGATATAATAACTCAATATTTTTAGTGTATGAACTGTTAAGCTATTTTTAGGCACATAACTAGGTGGACTTTTATTTAAAAATATACTCGTATTATTTAGTGCTATCTTGTAACCTGCTTTTTTTTTTTTCACTACATAATATCTCATGAGCATCTTTTCGGGCTAATGGATATAAATCCGCATGATCCTTTTTAGTTGCCACATTATACTCCATTCTAGAAACAGACCATAATTTATTTAACCAGTCTCTGGTAGTTGGCCCTTTGACTATTTATAATTTTTCACAGCTAATTACCAGGGCTCTTCTGAACATGCTTTGTATGTTGGTCTGGTTATACCTTCGGGATAGATTCCCTGAGGTGGAATTGTTGGGCCCCGGGGGATTTCTTCGTAGGAGGAAAAGTATGGGGTCCAGTTCTACCTGCGACTTGGCCAAGTGTTTTGATTTCCCTGAAGCTGTTCCCCCACCTGTGAAATAGGGATAATAATACTATTCTTCTGAGTTGCGATGAGGATGGCTGGACCCGGCACAGAGGCCGTCACTCCAAAAGCGCTGCTAAAATGTAGCTCCATTTGTGCAGTCATTATATGCTAACACTCAGTTTACAAAGCACTTTAGTGTATATTATCGCTTCTAATCATATTATTCCAAAGGGAAGAATGAGTAAAAAAGATAACGCAGGCTTAAGAAGGGCTTGGCTACATTCCTGGGTGGGTGACTCCAGCTACCCGGTAGGGAGAGGAGGTGATCTATGGGGTCTGCCCTTAAGCCTCCAAGGTCAGAGGTGCCTAGGGCAACCAACACATGCTTCCATCCCCCTCTCGGCCCTCACTGCCTGTCTTCAGAGGGAGAAAGATGGTATCCTTTAGTTCTAGAACCTTCTTTCTGATGATGAGACCCACCCCAAAACAGATAGGGGAGTCCAAGCAGAGGTGAGCCAAGATCCTGTAAAAAGAAATGCCGTCGTGGTGGGTGGCGGTCCCCCGAGGTGGCCCGGAAGACCCTCCTGCACCCCGCTCTTAGTGCTAGTGACTCAGGTCTGACCAAGGGACCATTTCTGAGATCGAACCTCTCGCTTACAAAGCTTGAGCAATCAACAGAGCAATCAGATACGCCTGATTTTCTGATCTGGAGAAGAGGGCTGAGGACACAGAGAAGCTTCTCTGGGGGGCTGAGAAGGCATTCGGGCGGGAAAAGGGAGCCGGCGTGTATTTAGGAAGAGCCTTCAGCAGTTCCCACGGCTGGTTGTAGACTCTCTTTCTTATGCAAGTTGAAAAAAAATGCCTGGAAATTAAAGCTGGCAGTTAGCCCGGCGGACCTCTAGCAGCACCCCCTCCAGAGGACCTGAGAGGCCGGACCGCTCATAGGCTGAGCCACCCCGTTCTTTATTTTGCCTCTTCTCCCCTCTCCACGGGCCTGTCCGTTCGGGGTCTGACCCTCGTCCTCACCAACTTCATCAGGAGCCCAAGCGACAGCCCCGGTGCCGGGTGACGGGGGTGCGAGAGTGGAGGGGTCCAAGCGGGTGAAGTCCCTGCAGGGCAGCTGCCTGTGGGACGGGCACCCCCAGCCTGCCCTGGAGAAGTCAGCGAAGTGAACAGGACATGAGCTTGGGCAGCCTGGCGGGCGGGGAGCCTGGTCCCTCTCACCTGCCCCAGAGGAGATGGGCCCTTTGCCCACCCTGAGCTGGGTCTGGAGAAGGAGCCAGGCTCTACCCGCTTGGTGAGGACGGTGTGTCTTACAGCTCCATTTGGTTGACTCTTCCTGAAGCGAAATGTGCTCATCACTCGCTAGAAGGCAACTGTCATAACGGAAACTCACGAGTACCCATCACATCCTGTGGGCAGAAAGAGCCTGGCAGCACTAATCTCCCTTCTGAGGTCGAATCTGGCAACACCCCCGTTAAGTGCTCCGGAAATAACTGCCGGATGCCCGCCGGCTCTGGGCGAGGGGAGGGGCCAGGTGCTGAGGGGAGGGGCCAGGAGCTGAGGGGAGGGGCCAGGAGCTGAGAGGAGGGGCCAGGTGCTGAGGGGAGGGGCCAGGAGCTGAGGGGAGGGGCCAGGAGCTGCCCCACCTCCCCCACCAGAGGCAGCTGGTCCCCGAGGACGCCCCCCGGCTTACCCCCTGCTCACCTGCCACGCCAGGCAGTCCGATCCAGGTAAGGGAGAGAGGGGAGAACGATGTTAATATGCAGCTGAAGCTGAGATCGTAAACAGATGCTCTAATTAGAAGCGTTCTCGAATCATCAACAGCTCATTTGCCAGGGGAGATGCCAGAGGCGTCCCGGTACTGTGTGGCACTTTGTGCTGGCGAGGACTTTGGGGGCAAATGTCTTCTTGTGGCCTTGACAGGTGGACAGGGGCTGGGGGAGGCGGGAGGGGCAGGCGGGGTCTTCAGGCAGGTCTCCGGACACGGCAGTTCTACGGGCGGCTCTCCCGCCCGGCCGCCTCCCCAGGGCGCTGGGGGACGCCTCGAGCGCAGGGCAGCCTGGAAACCCCGTCGACGAGTCCGGGGATCCTCGTGGCTAGAGGCAGCCTTCTTCCCGGCTTTGTGAATCTCCCTTGTTATGTTCCTCAGCCGGGGACCTTCCTTGTCCCTGCCACACTGTACACCACCTGAGCCACCTGGATCACCCCCAGGACCTGGGCCCCTGATGCCCAAACCTCCATCTCCAGCCTCGAGCCGCCCCGAGCTGCAGACCGGCGTATCCACACCTGCTGGACACGCCCCTCGGGCGGCCCCTGACCACGCCCACCCCACTCGGGGCAGGGGGCCGGGGGAGGCGTGCTGAGCTCAGGATCTGCCCGCCCTCCCCTCCCACCTGCGCCTCCTCTGCGCCCACTCTCACCACACCCTGCACAGCTCACCCCTGTCGGTTGTCTCCTAAACATTCCCCCCGGCTGCCCCGGACACTGCTGTCCGCAGGGCCCTGCCCTCCCCGGCTCTCTCACCCCTGCCCTTGGCTGCTGGCGTCATCGCCTGCTCATCTCGGGACGTCAGTTTCCTTTGTCCTTCTCTGCTCCGCGGCCCACAGTGCCCTGAGCGGTGATCTGTCCAACACAAGCCACTTCATGCCATTCCCCACCCAGAAGTCTGCAGAGGCCCCTCGGCCTATGGGAGAAAAAGCTACTCCCACAAAGAGCCCTCCACCCTTTGTGGACTCCCACAGCCCCCGGCCAGCAGCCCGGCTCTGTCACCAGGAACACAGGGCTCTGGGCGCACAGACAGCCCCCCGCGGTTCCCCGACAGCACCAGGCTGCCTCTCAGGCTGCAGCCCCCTACCTGGACCGCCTGCCTCCTCCTCTTCTTCCTCTTTCTTTTTTTTTAAACAATCACCTCAAAACTGAGAGTCCACTCTGGGAAGGAGCCCTGAACCCACCCCTCCCAGGCTCCCGTGGGGTCCATAGCGCGTTGCATCAGAAGCACTCAGGAGCTTATTATTAGAAATGCAGAGTCCCGGGCCCACCTGGGTCCTGTGGGATCAGCCTTTCAAATCCTCCCCACACTCAAGTTCAGAAACCTCTGTCCTGTGCTCTTGCTGGATGTTAACTGACCGTAGATTTATTTAGGGCCCAGATAGCAACTTGTCTTCTCTGTGTCCCAGCATCTAATGCAGGTCATGTCTGTTTGTTTTTAACCTCCTTTGAGGGCTTATTCTCTCGTGCATTGTGTTAAACTCTTTACCTGCATTAAATCACGTCATTGTTGAAACGCCGTGAGGGGGTCATGCCATTGCTTTCTCTGTGTCACAGTTTAGGAAACTGAGGCACTGAGAGGTTGAGTGATTTATGTAAATTCACAGCTAGTAGGTGGTGGAGCTGGGATTCGAACCCAAGCAGGCTAGTTCCAACTCTGAGCTTTAACTATTCTGATGGATTCCCTCCCAGTGCCTGGGATGTACTAGATGATGGATGATGGATGGATGGATGGATGGATGGATGGATGGATGGACAGATGGATGAATTCATGGCAAGGCCATTTGCCTGGATGAAGGGACGCATGTTTGTGTTGAAGAAACATGCCCAGCTCCAGCTTTGGGTCTGGGGCTCTGGGCCAAACACCATCACCGCCGCCCCCCCCCACCACGGTGGCCGTTTTGTAGCGGAGTGTGAAGGCGGGCCCCTGGCTGGTCGAGGACACCTCAGTCCTCACCACTGGCAACCTGCCTACCCATCACCCCACATGAGGACGGTGAGATGCAGGCCTCACCAGCACTTCAGCCCCTGCGCTGCCTCTCAGCCACACGACAAAAGAGGTTCCGGCAGGGGCAAGCCCTGTGTTCAAAGGACGTGTGGCCGGCGTGCGGGGCTGGGGTCTGTCAGCACACCTCAAGCAGATGCAGGCTGACAGGGACCTCTGCCAGGACCCTCCTCTGCACAGCTCTGTTAACGTGGTGCCTGGAGCTGGCTGGGCGAAATCTAATTCCTGACCAAATGGAATAACTTGGAGCTGAGAGTTATTCAGTTAGTGGCCAGGCCCCAGGGTGAGGCCTTTCTCGGAAGTGCTGAGTGAGGGCTTCTCGGCCAGGAGGCGGGGTGAGCAGGGCATCGCATGGGATTCCAGTCTCATCCATCCGTCCGTCACGGGGGGCACGGGGCGACCCGCCACAGTGAGGGTTTAGCTGAAAGAGGTGCTTCTCCCTGCAGCGAGAGAGCAGCCCGTGGGGGGCCGTGATCTGCCCGAGGACAGCAGGGGCATCTCACAGGGCACTGGCCCCTCACCTGGATGGTCCCCCCTGTCCTGGGCTCCCACTCTGAGGACCCAAGGATTCACGCAGCCTGTGCATCTTAATAGAGAACGTGGAAGGAAGACACCGGTGTCCCACACCGCCAACCTAAGAAAGGCCCTCGCAACTTCCTCGCCCCTGATTCCCCAGGTGTCCATAGAACCTTCCAGAGCATCCTGTTCTGTACCCAAACCAGCCTATCCTGAACCCAGGAGGAGACTGCAAAATCCCCTCCAGACAAAGGCACACACGTGCACGCGCGCACGGACACTCAGCACGTTCCCGAGAATCATATCCGACCAGCCGGCACTTAATATTAGTGGTTCCCAAATGCTTGTCAATCTTTTATCGCTGAGGATGAAGTTCTTATCAGTCCTTGGAGAAATGAGAGAAATACGAAAAATGTGGTGAGCTTTTCATAAGCTAAATGTTCATTTTGCAAAGACCATCTTTTATCCCGAGACCTTCCTGCTTTCTTATTTTACACTTAAAATGCCTTTCTCTTATGAAAGTACAGTGACAGTAGATGGGGAGATTATTTTTAATGACTTATTTGGCAAAATTAAAAGACAACGTCCCAGCAGTGCCCTCATCTTTCATTGAAAATTGTTATTGAGATCTTTGTAGATTCACATGCAGTTGTAAGAAATAATACAGAGAGAACCAATTTACCCTTTAGCTAGTGTCCTCCAACAGTAATCCTTTGCAAAACGCTAGTGCGTCAGGAGAACAGTGACACTGATACACCCCACCGATCTTACTCCGCTTTCTTGCTAAACTTGTTATTCTCTTGCCCACGTGTCTGTTTAGTTCTGTACAATTTTATCACATACGTATTTGTATAGCCACCACTGCAATCAAGATGTTGACTAGAAATTCGTTCATAGTGTTGCGTGTATCAATAGTTCACTCTTTTCTATGGCTGAGTAATATTCCGTGGTGTGGAGGTACCACTGTCTAACCATTCACCCCACTGAAGCACATCTGGGTGTTTCCATTTGGGGGCTACAAAGAAAACTGTTGTGAATTTCATGTGCAGAGATTTTTGTGAACATAAGTCTTTATTTCTCTGGAATAAATGCCCAAGGGTACAATTGCTGGGTCATATGTTAGTTGCCTGTTTAGCTTTATGAGAAACTGTTTTCTAGCAGGTCTGTGTGGTTTTACAGTCCCCCTGCAATGTGTGCGGGACCCCTTTTCTCCACTTCCTCACCAGCGTTTCAGGTTTGTCACTCTATTGTACTTGAGCCATTCTAATAGGTATGTAGTCATGTCTCATTATGGTTTTAATTTACATTTCTTTGAAGCTAATGATGGTGAACATCTTTTTATGTGCTTACTTACCATCTGTATATCATCTTTGCTGAAATGTCTATTCACATCTTTTGCCCATTTTCTAATTGGATTGCTTGATGGCTTTTACTGCTGAATTTTGAAAGTTTCTTTATACATTCTCGATGCTAGTCCTTTGTTGAATATGTGGTTTGCAAACACTTTCTCCCAGTCTGTAGCTTGCCTTTTGGTCCTCTTCAAAGGGCTTCTACAGATTAAAAGTTTTTAATTTTGATGAGGTCCAATTTATCCATTTTTCCTTTTTTTTTTTTTTTGATCATGCTTTTAGGATCTAGTTTAGAACTCTTTGCGCAGCCCCAGATCGCGAATATTTTCTCCTGTGTTTTTTTCTAAAAGTTTTGTAGTTTTACTTGTTACATTTTAATCTATGATCCATCCTTGGTTAATTTTTGCATAAGATGTGAGGTCTAGGTCCAGGTTAATTTTTGTTTTTGGATGTCCAATGACTACAGCACCATTTGTAGAAAAGATTATTCTTCCTCCATTGAATTGCTCGTGTACCTTTGTCAAAAATCAGTTGAGTACATTTGTGGGGGGCTAACTCTGGGCTCTATATGATGTTCTGTTGATCTATGTGTCTAGACCTCCTCCAACATTACTGTCTTAATAAATATATGTATGTACGTATATAGTTAGTTCTAAATATCAGGTGGAGTGATTTCTCCTACTTTATTTGTTTTGGCTATTCTGCACCCTGTGTCTTTACATATAAATTATAGAATACATTTGCCTATGACTATCAAAAATATTGCTACAATTTTGATAGGAATTGCATTAAACCTATTGATAAATTTGGAGAGAATTGATATCTTCACTACGTTGAGTCTTCCAACGCATGAACAGGGTACATCTCTTTATTTATTAGGTCTTCTTTGATTTCGTTCATCAGCATTTTGTAATTTTCAGCATATGGATCGTGTATGTTTGGTGAAGTGAATGCTTACGAATTTAATTTTCTTGGGAGCTATTGTGTTTTTAATTTCAGTTTCCACATGTTCATTATTAGGATGTAGAAATGCAATAGCCTTTTCTGTGTTGATCTCGTATCTTGTGACTTGAATGCCCTCACTTATTAGTTTCTAGGGGAATTTTTTTTCTTTTGTAGATTTTATAGATTCCTTGGGATTCTCTAGGTAGATAATCACGTCATCCACAAATAGGGACAGTTTTATTTCCTCCTGGCCAATCCGTATGCCTTTTCTTTTTCTTGCCTTATTGCGATTGACCTCTCTGTGCTGCACTGTGAAAGCAGGCGTCCTGTTCTGGGGGGAAAGCGTTCAGTCTAACCATTAAATGTTACGTTCGCTGTAGGCTTTTCGTAGATGCTTGTTATCAAGTTGAGATAATTTCTCTCTATTCCTAACTTGTCGAGAGAGTTTCCTCATTTGTTCAACTTTGCCATCTGTACAGTCTGAACCTTTGGGAATCACCAGTCTGTACCGTCTGCAGTGCTGCATTTCACAGCCGTCCTCTCATTCCATCTTCAAGGGTCCACAGGGGCAGGTTAGGGGTCCAGGGTTCTCAGCTCAGGACTTTGACTCTAAATCCCATCTTCTACCCCGCCCCCTCCGCTCTCCTCTGCTGAGACCCCTCTTCTGGGTCGCACTCCCAGCAAGAGTCCAGGAAAGGAGCTCTCACAAACCTCCGCGGGTCACTCACGCATTCATGTATTCATCCCTTCATTCATTCATTCAGCGAGCCCTGAGCCCTCCAGGCCAGGCCCTGGATACAGAAACGAGGGAATGCACACTTGGCCCTCGGGGGGCCTGGTCTCACACACCAAGTCCGTCTGCTCCTCCACTGCAGCCCCCAACACATTAGGCAAGATTATCCGTCCCCCAGCTCCCCTTGGGGCTGGCCGGGGCTGCGGCTCCCAGAGTTTCTCCACTCCATCATTTGCTTTTCCAGGAAGCACGTGTTCCCAAGAGCCCCCCTGAGTCCAGGGGGCTCTCCTGGGTGCCCTCCAGCCCCCGGCAGGCAGGGGATGGACCAACCTCCTCACGCCATCCCAGTCCCAGGCCTGACACCAGAACCTTCTGTAGAGCCATGAACTACCCTCCTCCCTATATCCACAGCCGCGGGATGAAATACTATTGATGCTCTTGGTTGTTTGTTGTTTTTTTTAATCAAGGGAACGATTCCTCCATATGCAAATCTCTTCAATAATAATAATATTATTATCAGTGTGGCCTCAGGCAGAGTCTGGCTGAATTGGAGACGGCTGAGTTTATGGTTTTTCAGGATACCAGCCCTAAGCATCATCACACTGGCCCCTGGGAGAAGAGGGAGGCTCATTTCCCCTTGAACGGTCTCAGCCGGGAAGATCATAGCAGGTATCAAGAGATACCTGGCTCGTACATTCTCTCTGAACATCCCAGCAATCACCCCACCCTCCCCTGCCCCCCGAGCTGCCCCTCCTCCCGCTCAGGCCACAACCCAGCTTGGATGTGACCCCGACAAGCTGCAAGAAGCCTGGATCCCGGCCCGCTCTCCACTGGCACTTGCAGAGAAGCCACTGCCCGCAAGCCAATTACTGCCCAGGCCAGGGGGACGGAGCCAGGGATGTCCGTGGCCTCTCACAGTCCGAAAGGAAAGGCGGGCAGGACAGTGCAGGGTGTATCTCCCAATCCCACGACCCCACAAGCTCAGGGCCTGTGAGAGCCCCCCGCCCCCCGACTCAGGAGGCCCTGGACTCGGGTAAGAAAAGTGAAGCGCTCGCCTCTCCTTGGGCACAAGAGTTAAGGGGGTGCAAAAACCGCTGGTGGGCAAGCCAATTGATATTGTAAAACAATATATTTCAAAATCAACATGAAAGCATAAAATCCATGATGAACAAAATGTCAGAAGTTTAAACAAGAACAGGAGGCCTGTGGGAAGGCTGCCCAGAGAAGGGACGTCCTCCCTGCGACCTGAAGAAGGACCAGTGGGAGAGAAGAAACACAAGGAAGGGGCTTCGGGCGGCGGCAGGAAGAGTCCGGGTCCCCTGATGGGAAGGGGTTTGTCCTGGGGGACACCTGCTGAGGAGGGGCTGGGGACACAGGACAGTGGAGAGCCAGGGTGACTGGCGAAGAAGCCCGGCGAGCCCAGCCTGGAGCAGAGGGGATGCAGAGGAGTTTGGGGACAGGGGCCAGCCTTGGCTCGTTCTCCCCCCACCACCCTGCCAGAGCTGTGTGCGTGCCATCTGGGGAGACCCGTATCACTTTTACACAGGGCAAAGGATGAGAAGGGCAAATGCGGGCAGCCCGGGAGCCCCCCCTCCTGACCCAGTGGCCTGAAACAGCCAGTCCTTGAGTCGCCATCCCAGGAGCAGCCCTGCAGGAACTAGGCCCTCCCTGCTTCCCCGGCCACCCCTTCCCCACGCTGCAAACCCGCACAAGGGAGCAGTCCCAAGGCCCCTCGCCCCCGGAGGAGCCCGCCCTGCGTGGAAGGGTGTGTTTACGGTTCCGTCTCACGACGTCTGTGCTGGGGAGTTTGCAGCAGAGGCCCGGAAGATCACAGAGGTCAGCGCGGCTTTGTTCAGACCGGATGTGGCCCGGGGCCCGGGCGAAAATGTCAAGACGTTCTGTGGGTGGTAGCATAGGGGCGCCAGCTCGGGGGGCACACGCTTGCCCTCCTGCATTTTCCTCTCTCTCTTCTTGAGGACTTACATATGCTAGGAAATGAACTGGAGAAAATTACAAAGGCTTCCTTCCTCCCCGGTGATTTCATCAATATCGATGGCCTTAATGTAACAGGGAAATTCTTACTCACAGAGTCTCGGCCTGATGCAGAGCAAGAGGTCGCCTGCCTCATTTAGGCTAACAAAATAAATAGAGTAGACTAGAATAGAATAAAAAACAACCTCATAGATTGCTGGAGCCGGAGGGGAGGGGAGGAACCTGCCCCGCTCCCAGCCCCCTTGGCTCTTCGCCCTGTTTCTGTGGACGGACTGGCAGGCTTGGATGTCAGTCTGACCCCTTTACTTTTCACGTGGGGAAACTGAGACTCAGGGAGTGAGGGGAAACTGCGGCCCACCCAGCCAGGCCTGGAGAGACCCAGAGTGAGGAACACGGTGCCAGGTGACACTCTGCAAGAGGAGAAGGAGGGTTCAGAGCCCGAGGGTCTACAGCCTGCAGCGCCGGCCCCACCCTCCAGGGCGCGGCTACCTCCACCTGCTCACACCTTATCCACATCATTTGTCCACTTACTCACTATTCTTAAGGGAGCTGAGTGATTAAAGTCCAGAGGCCACCAGAGCACGCAGGACTCCATCTACAGGCTTGAGGGGGAACAAGGGTGACCTACACCTGTGTCCCATCTTGCGCTCGTTGGGTACCCCAGGCTCCGGTTCACCTCCTCGGCTGCCTGGCGATGAGAGGGCGGCTCTGGATGGAGAGACCAGGATGGGCCCCTGGCCCCTGGCAAGTTCTGGGTCCTCCATGCAGGTGAGCGTATTCCAGAAAAAGCAAAACTTGATCTAAAAGAAAGTGGGGGGGCGCAGTGGCGGAAGGGATTAGAAAAGCCATGAATTCTTTTTTAACATCTTTATTGGAGTATCATTGCTCTACAGTGGTGTGTTAGTTTCTGCTTTACAACAAAGTGAATCAGCTATACATACACATATATCCCCATATCCCCTCCCTCTTGCGTCTCCCTCCCTCCCACCCTATCCCACCCCTCTAGGTGGTCACAAAGCACCGAGCTGACCTCCCTGTGCCGTGCGGCTGCTTCCCACTAGCTATCCACCCTACGTTTGGTAGTGTATATATGTCCGTGCCACTCTCTCGCTTCGTCCCAGCTTACCCTTCCCCCTCCCCCATGTCCTCAAGGCCATTCTCAACGTCTGCGCCTTTATTCCCGACCTGCCTCTAGGTTCTTCAGAGCCATTTGTTGTAGTAGTTGTTTAGATTCCATATATATGTGTTAGCATACGTATGTGTTAGCGTACGGTATTTGTTTTTCTCTTTCTGACTGACTGCCCTCTGTATGACAGACTGACAGAGATGGATTTTAACCCCCCCTGCAGCATTTCCCAGCTGCCTGAGCCCAAGCAAGCTACTCAGCAGCTCTCACACGCGTTTTCTCATCTGGTAAATGGGGTGAATGGCGCCTATTCCCAAGGTCCTGGTGAGGCTGCCTGAGGCTGTTCCTGAAGACACCCAAGAAGGGGCTGGCGTGTAGCAGGCGTATTTAACAAGGGGGGGGGGTGCGTGTGCAAGCGTTCCCTCTTCTGTTACCTGCCCCCTATCTCCAGTCCCAGGTCACCAAGATGCGAATGTTGGTTGTTTGAGTACCTATGTCAGCGTGACTCTGACACAAGACATTCATTCATTCAGCAGCAGTGGCTGAAACTGACATCAGAATAGCTCAGGATGAAAGTGAGACTAAAACCTCCTGATTCCCCAGCTTCCTAAGACGGGGTGCCGGCAAGGAAAGCGCCTGTGTGAGTTTCCCGTGGCTGGGGTAACAAGCTTCCACCGATTCGGTGGCTTGAACAACACACGTTTATTATCTTACCGTTCTGGACGCCGCAAGTCCAAAGCCAGCCTCAGCAACGTGAGCGCAGGGCCACGTTCCTTCTGGAGGTTCTAGGGGAGAATCTGTTCCTGGCCTTCGCCAGCTTCTAGAGGCTGCTCCCATTCCTGGTCTTGGGACTTCACGTCGTTCCGACCTCCGCTCCCATTGTCACCTCCCCTTCTCCGATTCTGACCCTCCCGCTTCCCTCTTCAATGGACCCTCGTGACTCCATGGGGCCCCTGGGATCGTTGGGGAGGATCTCCCATCCCAAGGTCCTTAACTTAATCACATCTGTAAAGTCCCCTTTACCATGTGAGGTCACGTATTCACAGTGGGAAAGATTAGGGTGAGGACATCGTAGGGGGGCCACCATTTGGTCTACTGTTCCACCCCAGATTCTGAGTGGTCCCCTCTCTGACCCTTCTTATGAAAGAGCTAGCACCTGGGCCAGGTGTCCTGAGCGCCCCAGCCCGCTGGTGGGGGGCAGTTCTCAAATAAAGAGGCTTCTCCTCTTAACTGATCAGGGCTGGAGCCTCAGCGCCCTGGCTCAGGGTGGAGACACCTTCTTCTAGTGACTTCCAAGAGGAAGCACCTGGTCTGTACCAGATGAGAAACATTGCGGCAGGACAGGGCCAGCGCGTGACCACCTGGGGACCCTTTCCACCTGGGATGGCTCTCTGGGCACGATTCAAGGCAGCAAAGGCCCCTACTTCCTGGCCTGGCAGGACAGAATCAGCCACTCACTGGGTTCTGGGAGTGGACCGTCTGGGCATCCTCAGGGCCCAGCTCGAATGGGGGCTCCTGCTCTCCTGTCTGCACTCCAACTTCAGAGGATGCTGGGCCCCAGCCTCACCAGGGCCTCGGCTGCCCACCGCCAGGAGCTTTGTTTGAATAATCAACTCTACTTGCATCACTGGGCATCAAACCACTTTGCACCTCACGAAGCTGCTGGGGCCTCTGTTTCCCAGACACCGGCCTTTCAAACAGGGATTCCGAGTGCCAGGAAAGTCTGCCCACCGCCAGGGCTATCGCTGGGCTCCAGCAGGCTTGCCTCCTTGTGCCGCCGCCAGCCAGCCCTTCTCTTCTGCTCGGAGGAGGGTCCCAGGCCCGCTCTGTCTCTGCATCACCGATGCCAGGCACCGGGTCAGCTTGATAGATGATGAGCTTGTGTGAATCTCATAACAGCCCCGTGAAGGAGGTGTGACTGTTTTCTGAGAAGGAAGCGGAGGTTCAGAAAGTTGACCTAACTTGCCAGTTCGTGAGAGGTCGGGATCTGAATGGCTTCATGCTTACAGCCAAGAGCCATCATTCCCCGACACGCGTCCTTGGGCTGGAAGATGGGCAGCCCCAGGTCAGTCTCTGGCCTCACAACACAGAGAAGCTCCCGCCATTAGCTCCTTGGGACACTGAGATACCTAAACTCGCTCCTTGGACAGGGGAGCCACACAGTGTGGTGGAACCAGGGCCAAGGGCATAGCACAGAGCCTGGGGCCTGACCTTGGGGAGGTGACTGGGACGGGGGAGATCAAGGGAGGTAGAGAAAAATAGCATGGTTGACTTGGGGCCATGCTTCTTGGCCATAAAAGAAGCCAGCTCATCTGGTCCAGCCCAGACATTCCTCTCACTAGAAGACAGTGTCACTAGGAGACAGTGTCTTGACACGCAGCCAGGAAGCTGAGGGCCCAGTTCTGAGCTTCGTGCTCCAATCAGTTAAGTGGGGAGGGCCCTTGACTTGAGAGCCCCATGACTGGCTGGGGTTCCCAGGCCCCACAGGTTTCAGCCTGTGCTTGTTTGTCTCACCCACTGTCCTCCAGACGCCCCTCTTTCTGGAAATGGCCAGAGATTGGGGCACACAGCAATGCTAGTATTCTAGATACGGCTCCCAGAGGATGGGGAAGCTGTTCGAGGTGCAGAGAGCAGGAGCCCTGGGGGTGGGCTCAGCAAGCCCACGCCCACTGCGTGCTGCAGCACACCCGTGCCTCCCACACCCTAGATAAATGGCCTGTATCTCCATCCCTCTCCCGGAACTGTGGCCCTGCTGCTGCTGCTGACTTCCCGGGGGCTGTCCAGCTCGGCGCTGCAGGGAGCAGAGCAAACCCCGTGAACCTCCTGGAGCCGAGGATGGCTCCTCCAGCTCCGGAGGAAACCCGGCCTGGGTCTCCCCACCCTCCCTTGGCCTCACCTTGGGGCCGAGGAGCGGGGGTATGAAGCACAGCCGCCCTCAGACCTCCCAGATGCTGACACCGTGACACGGTGGGCAAGAAGGAGCGCAAGAAGACTAGCTCCCCTTGGACGTACGCAGGAGACCGACCTGGTTCATAAGGGTTTCCATGTGGCTCCCTTCCCTTCTTGGTAATCAAAAAACAGGAGGCAAGAGTCAGGGCTTCACCCGCAAGGGAATGGCCAGGAGCTATTTCACCTCCCGGATTATCTTTTTCATGACGCTGGTGACCCAGGCTCTTTGATGAAGGTTTAGCAGCTGCAGACAGAATGGACAGGACTAACACGACTATATATAAAATAGATCACTAATAAGAACCCACCGTAGAGCACAGGGAACTCTACTCAATACTCTGTAATGACCTATGTGGGAAAAGAATCTAAAAGAGAGTGGATATATGTGTATGTATAACTGAGTCACTTTGCTGTACAGCAGAAGCTAACACAACATTGTAAATCAACTCGACTCCAATAAAAATTAATTTTGAAAAAAGGGGAGAGAAACCCAAACAGTACTAATGTTAAATTGCAGTAGCCTCAAAGCATGACACTCAGAGGTAGCCACAGTTAATATTTGGTAAAAATTCTTCCTTCCTAAAGAAAAGTACAAGTAAGTGTCTCCTTCAGAGGCCCAGGGAGTTGCCCCCTTTCCAAGAGTCCGGGTTACTCACCTGTGACTCTCATTTATATTTGACATCCTGCTGCCGAGCGCCTGCACGCCTGGACAAGGAGCTTTCGTGCGGGGCATGGCCTGTGCCCTCACAGTGGTCCTGAAAAGAGGCAATGACACACCCAGTTGACAGATGAGGATCCTGAGGCCTAGCGACAAGCACCAGGTTAATGAGAAAGTGGGAATTCAGCTCTGAGACCAAATAGCTGATGGATGGATGGATGGATGGATGGATGGATGGATGGATGGATGGATGGATGGGTGGATGGATGGGTGGATGGGTGGATGGGTGGATGGATGGATGGATGGATGGGTGGATGGATGGGTGGATGGGTGGATGGATGGATGGGTGGGTGGATGGATGGATGGATGGATGGATGGATGGATGGATGGGTGGGTGGATGGATGGATGGATGGATAGACGATGGATGGGTGGATGGGTGGATGGATGGATGGGTGGGTGGACGGATGGATGGATGGATGGATGGATGTGTGGATGGATGGATGGATGGATAGACGATGGATGGGTGGATGGATAATTGGATGGATGGATGGATGGATAGATGGGTGGATGGATGGATGGGTGGATGGATGGATGGATGGATGGATGGATGGATGGATGGGTGGATAGATGGGTGGATGGATGGATGGATGGATGGAGAGAATTGTACCACACTTCAGCCTGCGGCACCGACAAGGTCTAAGAATATGTCCCATGTGCCCCGCCCCTCCCCCCTGTGGACTAGAAAGAGAACAGTGTTGTTCCCCCCTGTGCTTGTAACGAGCAGAGAAGTCAGCTCACTACTCAAAGCCTCAGCCCATCCCGTGGTTGTCATAGGCACAGAATGATGGAGCTGCACAAAGCCTTATGGAAGTCTTGCTGACTCTTGGGTGAAGGGGATCAGGGGAAGCACGAGCCAGCGTGGTGGAAGGTGTGGGGCCGGGGCGGGCATGGACGGGCTTGCCCAAGGTGACTGTGACCTTGGACATGCCTCTACCTGCTTCCCGGTGCTGGGTGGCTCTACCTGATCCTTCCTCCTCCCTCAGCTGCTACACTGGGGTCCGGCAGCCCTTCCCTCCGTCCCTTTGTGAGGGAATAAGGTAGAGAACATGTGAGTGATGGGATTCCAGACAAGATTATGACAGCTCATCCTGGCCTCACACCCACCCTGTCCACACACTTAGTCCACACAGTGCCCTTTGGAGCAGGTGTCATTATTGTCACCCCTGTTTTACAGATGAGGAACCTAGGGCACAGAGCACTTGAGTCACTTACCTGACATCACACAGTGACGAGCTGGGATTGGAACCCTGCAGCTGGGCCCAGAGTCTGTGTTCTCACTGCTCTGAGATCCTTCCTCTGTGCAAAGGTTATAAACATTCACGTATGGGTCCCCCCAGCCTGATGTAAAGCCCAGATCTGCTACTTACGAGCTATTGGCCTTGGACAAGGAAGCTTAATTTCTGTATCCGTAATCTGGAGAAAACAGTGCCTTCATAGAGATGTTGCTAGAATTTTTAATGGAATGGCATAACGTAGAGCCCAGCGCACAGTAGGTGTTTGCTAAATGGCGGCTGTGATCAGGATGGAGCCCAGAGGTGAGGTGAACTGTCCTGGGCCAGGTGGGCTCAGCAGCGCCGCACAGGCCACCCACCGCCCACCTGCGGCCACCGCCCGCAGAGAGGTCCAGGCACGCGTCCCGAAGCACGTGAAGGGCCCCCTTGGCCTCCCAAGCTGCAGCAGCCCCTGCTCATCCTCTCCCGTCCCCGCCACACACTGAACCAGAGCTTCATGAAAGGAACCGAGGCTAGTAATTTAAGAAGTAATTTGTTAGTAGTGTGGCATTGATGCGATGGGCTGACCAAAGTGCCTTTCAGTGGATTATCATTAAATATTAAGTCTATTGATTCGGTGTGAAGTGGCACGCTGGTCGGTCCCCAGCAGCAAGGGACGTGCGCGTGTTTCCGAGATTTATGGAAGCCAAGCCCACCCCAGGGAGCCCTGTGGCCTCACGAACGTTACCATCCAACAGACCCAAGGTACCCCCCCCAGCAGCACTGGAGGCGTGTTATAGATGAGCATCGGAGGGTCCGAGAAGTTAAGGACATTGCCCAAGGCCACACAGATGGTGGGTGGCAAAACCAGGATTCAAATTTGGGTCTGACTCAAGTCTCTGGCACTTTGAAGCTGTGTGCCAGGCACAAAGTAAGGACTCACTAAATGTGCATTATTATTTCCTCCCAAATGTAAGCTCTGTATCCATGAGAACAGAACATGTGTGTTGTTTTTGGTTTTTGGTTTTTTTTTAACTCACCAAAGTATCTCCAGCAGAGTCTGTACTCTTAATATGCTCAGGAAGTATTAATGCTTGGAAGCATGGTATGAATGGAAAGAAGGAAGGGAGGGAGGGAGCTTTGATCAAAGTACGTAGCAAAGAAGAGTGTGATACAAGAGGATCGTCATTTTTCTCCCTTGATGCTACTGTGTGTCTTTCAAAGTCTCAAAGTCTTTCCGTTCTTCAATCTCCCCGTGCCTCACTCTCCTCATCTGTAAAATGGGATGAGTAGGCATAGCACCTACCTTACAGGGTCTCTGGAAGGATTAAATGAGCCTAAACATGCAGACGCACTCAGGGCAGTGCCAGGCAGAGTGAGAGCCTTTGACCGAT
The DNA here is from genome assembly GCF_026419965.1 of Kogia breviceps. Lineage (NCBI taxonomy): Eukaryota > Metazoa > Chordata > Mammalia > Artiodactyla > Physeteridae > Kogia > Kogia breviceps. The sequence goes on along the minus strand of NC_081310.1, from coordinate 196,968,401 downwards.
GTCAGGCATTGTCATCATCCTGCAAATCTGCACAGAGGCTCAGAGTTGCAAGGGCCCCGGCAGGGGAACCACGGGCCCAGGCTGGAGATGAGCCCTCCAAGACCAGAAGCGGGCCTGGGCGGGGCGTGCCCAGGTCTCCAGGCCTGGGGGCTCTGAGGACAGGGGGCGACCTCTGGCTTGGTCCCAGGACACACACTCTGATGCTGGGCACCCTCTGCCTCCCTCTTTGTTCCTGAAAGTTCTGAGGCTGAGCTGTCTCCAAGAGCAAAGAGCTTCTTAGAGCAGCGCCGCAGAAAAAGCAAAGCAATGCCGTGCCGTGCCTGTGGTCCTCGAGACTTCAGGGACCCTGACGGGCTGGGTCCCCCTCGGAGCCGATCGGCCACCCCTGTTCCTCCTTTCCGAGTGTCCATCCGGGGCAGTCATGGAAACTTGGAGCTGGACATTAGCTTCAGGGAGGGCAGAAAGTTGTTTTTTTTTTTTTTGAATCTACCTACAAAATGCCCCAACTGCTGGCATTCTTGTAGCTTCAAACAATGCTAGTCTCTTAGACGTCTGATGCCATGAAAGAAACAAAAGCAATAGGAGGGAGGGAGGGAGGGTGAAATGAGTGGAGGAAAAGGGGTCAGGTGACACCGGAAGTAGCAGCTCAGGAACCATCACCCCTGTGCTGGGGTGGCCACTGGTGGGGAAGCCACGCGAACCCTAGGCTGAATCCTAAGGGGCCTCCCTCTGGCTCCACGAAGGGGCAGCAAGGGCTGCCCCCTCCTCCCGGTGCGGCTGTGGGATCTTGGTGGAGAGGCCTCTTGACCACCAGTGCCCCCCGAACAAGATTGCCCGTGTTCTCAGCTTCTTTCCCAATCCTAAGCCGTCAGCGAGGCTTACCGGTCAGGTCTGGAAAAGCGCAAACCAGCGTAGGGCTTAGCAGCCCCCGTATTCTCCTGGAGGCCCTGCAGGTGCCACCCTCTTCCCCACCAGCCCAGCACGGACTGGGTAGGCGGGGCGCGTTCACTCACTGGGGGATGGATTGAGGGTGATGGAAGGAGGAAGTAGCCGGCCGGGCAGCGGTGCTCAGGAGGGTGAAGCTGACCCAGGGCCCCATGAGCGCTCGGGAGGCCAGGAGGGGCAGCTTTGGGGGAAAGGGGGGGTTACCTGGAGCTCAAGGGGGTGGGCTCGGATGGGAGGCTGAGGGTGAAGGGTGCCCTGGCCACCCGGCTGGGCTCTGAACCGAAGCAGAAGGTCAGGGCAGAGGGAGGCGAACAGCCAGCTTTACTCCTGATGGAGCCGTCGTGCCCAGGGGTGGGGGCAGCAGTGAGCTTCCGACCCAGGCCCCCCAGGACCCGTGGAGGACTTCCCTGGGCTGCCCCGGGTCCATCCAAGGCCTTCCTCCGGGCAGGCCCCTCACCGGGCTCCACACTGGGTGGAGGGCAGGGCAGCCGTGCCCTCTGCAGCGGAGGCTGGGCCGGGGGCACCTGCGGGCACCTGCACGGCCCTCCCACTGTGTTGGGGCACTCCCTCCTGAGCTGCCGGCGAGCAGGAGGCCCGGAGGGGGTGAGGGTCACTGTCCTTGTCTGTAGCTTCCTCCTCAAGGAAGGAAGCACCAGCAGGGGAGCCAGGGCCCTCCAAAGACAGGAGCAGCCCGACACCAGCCTTTTCCCCGTTGGTGAGGCCAGGGGGGGGGTGGGTGCGAAGCCATCGGGGCTCCACCTCGGGCTCCTGGACTTTTCCAAGAGGCCAAGAAGTTGGAAAACGTTCAGGCCGGCCTCTGCCTGAAGCCAGGGCCTTTCCAGAGGCCGAGGGGCCAGGCCTCCCAGAGCCAGGCCTTGAGCCTGTGCTGACCCCAGCCCCGGGCCCACCCCCTCGCCTCCCCCTCCCTCGCTTACTGGGCTCCTGTCAGAGCCCCCCCGGGACCCCTCAGCCTCACAGAGGCCCCAAGGACCCGCCCCACCATCCATCAGCCCTCGCCCCTCCTGCCCGCAGCCTCGTATCTGCCAGTACAAAGCCATACGTCTTGGTGTGCGACAAATCACTTTTTAATTGCCTCAAGGAAGAAATCCATTAGTCTTTCCTTTACGTGAGAACCATCATAATATTCCGCAAAGACCGAGCTGGCCGGGGGCCGCGGGGCTATTTTTAGTTTGTACCAACACCCTGCTCTAAACATTCCTTTCCGACAAGGAGGAGTTAAATCTTCCCTGACACCCCGGTACCTTCTCTGCCCACATCAGGAGAGCTTGCTACAGACCCTGGAGGGGGGAGGCCGCCCAGGAAGAGAAGCAGCTTAAAACGGTGTATTAATTGTCCAAATAAATTTGTGTCACGTCTCACACAGAATCCATCTCCCATTAAAAACCAGTTTTAGGCAGCAGCTTCCTAAGCAGCTAGGCCCACCTCAGGCACGGCCCCGCGGGGTGCGCTGGGCTTTCCCCATCCCCTCCTTGCCGCCCCCCCCCCCCCGGCCCCAGGGGCACCCGCAGCCCCTCCCAACGCAGACGCAGGCTGTCCGGCTGCCCTCTGGCTGCATCGGGCTCTGGCTGCAAGATGCCAGCAGCTGGCCGGTCACAGCAGAGGGGGGCAGAGTTCCCAGTGGGGCCTCCTCCCTGAGAGCCCGAAACGCCACGAGTGGCCGAGCTGGGGCCTCGGGGGCCCTGTGTGGGGCTCCAACAGTCCTCAGCTTTAGAGAGAAGTCGGCAGAATGCATTGCTTATGGCCCATCCTGGGGGCTGCCTCGGGACCCGTAAAACAGACCTGCCTTTGCCCATTACAAACAACAGGGAAAGATGAGGAAAGAAAGTGAGAGACACAGAGACGCGGAGGGAGGGAGGGAGGGAATAAAAAACAGAGCGGAGGGGGCGAGAAAGGAAATTCCACCCCAGAAGGGGAGTCAAGTGACAGGGTGGTGTCTGGGGCCCCAGGCCTGTCCCCTGCTCAGGCCAGTCACCCCGAGGCCTTTGAGACACCAAAGCCGTCAGTCCGCGCCAGGGCCAGGGCAAGATTGGGTCTGAATTCAGGAGGGGCTCCCTGAATTTCGATGAATGAATGAGAGAATGATTGGGGTGACACTGGGCTCAAACTGGCTGCCATGTGTCTTCTGATGCCAGGCAGGCTGGCAGGGCACCAGTCCCCTCTAAGGCCTGAGGTCACAGGGAGCGTGCCCCCTCCTCTACTTGCTGCTTTGTGACAGCAGGGTGATGTTTACGTAGGGGCGCGTGTGGGCTCAGGGCCTCTGCTCTCCTAAATTTAGGATCAGAGGGGATCTGGGGATGGCTCGGTCACCCTTGAGAGGTGGGCAGCAGTGCTTTCCTGGGTGCAGGACCGGCAGTGAGTGTCCTTTGGCAAACTCTCCTAGGGACGTGTTCATGCAAACAAACGTGGGCCTGCCCAGGGGCAGTGCCTGGGGAAGTGGACCCTGCAGCTTAGACGGACGGACGGACAGTCACCTCCGGCAGCCCTGAGCCCAGGAGATGACACCCCCCCCCAGCACTGGTTCTCTGAGACCCGGCGGCATCGTTCAAACAGGCGCTACCCCACAGGAATCCGGGCACTGCCTGGAGACGTGGAAACCCCACGTCTCGGCAGGACCAGCTCTCATCTGCCCTGGTCACTTTTTTCATCAGAACCAAAAAGCGCCACACACTTATTTCCGCCCACGCAACTCGGGGGTCCCGAGATTACCCTCCACCTGATGCTAATAACCTTCGTTGTAAACCCTCTATTTACCGACTTGGCCCAGAACAGCCTCTGCCTGGCGTTACACTAAACGCTGACCGAGGCAGAGGTGGGCTGAGCATCTCTGGCCGCGCTGGAGTGCCAGCCCCCAGCGACTGTGTATTCAGCAACAGGGCTGTAAAGCCCCAGGGCTCCCTCCCCGGGGAGTCCGGCTCTCTGGGGACAGATAGTTGGAGATTCTCATGCAAAATAAATTGCACTGCATTTTCATTGAAAAAAACATAACTGCCTCTGACTCAGCACTTTGCAAGTAAGGGGTGGGGAGGGGCTTTCCAGGAAAATCCAAGGACGGGGTAGGAGGCCTCAAGGCCCCGGAGTTGGCTCTGATGCCTGGTGTTCCCCGGCTCTGGCCTTGGCTCCGGCTCTGCTTCCTCTGCTTTCTAGTTCACCCTCCGTCAGAGGCCATCGGGTTCCCGAGAAAGGCAGCTGGAGATGCCAGGATTAGGATCTGCTTTCACCCAGCCTGGGCAGGCCTGGAGAGGGGCTCTGGCCGAGCATTCGGGGAGGACAGGGAGGCTGAGGTTGGGGAGGACTGGGACGCAGGCTCCTGGTCCCCCCAGCCTTGCTCCTCTCCAGCCACGTGTGTGAAGGGGTCCCCATGGGCCACCAGGACAGATGTGGGGTGACATGTGGGGTGTATCTCGGGGTGGGTGCTCACAGCAGGTGTGGGTTTCTGGGCATTGGCCACAGGGCTCTTCCTAAACACCAGGACTGCCCCTCAGCCTGCAGCTTGAAGCCCTGATTCCCTAAAGGTCCCCTGAGCTACTCCCAATGGCCCCAGCAAGTCAGAGTCTTACTCACCCCAGGCCTCGGCCCCTCATTCTCTCCTCACTCCCCTCCACCCCCTGCCTGCTGAGTTCCTCATCTCAGACACCACCTCCTCCAGGGAGCCTCCCTGGACCTCATCTGAGCCTCGGCCCCGACCTCCCTCCCTGCGGGCTCACAGCTTGGGCAGAGGGTCCTCGTCCAGCCGGGTGACAATTGCTTATCAGATGCCTAGGAACACGTGGGAGTGGGGGTGACATACATCAGCAGCTGCCGGCTGCAGTGGCCACCTCCTCTCCCTCAGCTGACAAACGCAGCCTCCAGAGCACGGAGGCATGTGGTCTAACCTGGAGGGATGCATTGCCCACGGTTTATGGGGCGGAGCGTGACTTAACGGAGTGGGGCACTGGGGCTGTCTTTGAGGGGACACTCTTCCCGTGACCCTTTGCCCATTGGGCAGCAGGCTGGAGACGGCAGAGCCCCCCCACCCTGTGGAAGGATGCTTTGAACCCTAACCCCTCGGCCTCAGCTATACCTCAGAGAGTAGCCAGCAGACACATGGAGCCCCTCTGGCTTCCGAGGGGCCGGACGTGGTCAGAGGGACCCCTCTGTGGCAGCAAGCAGCACAGCCCTGGCAGCAGAAATCCCAGCAGCCCTTTCTCTAAAGGCATCTATGCAGGCAGGGCAGCTTCCACCAGCTGGAATGGGTCAGGGGCCGGGCCTCAGGGGCCAAAGGATGGAAATCTGGATGGAGCCAGGACTGGGTCACGGCCAGGGCTGCTGGCCTGCAGCCTGGTTTTCCAGGAGGGCCCCCTGTCTGCTGAAGGGCAGGACGCAGGAGCTGGAGCAGTATTTTCCCGGAAGCATCTCAGCCTGTCCCCATGATCAATCTCTTCCCTTAAAACGAATTTACATCCTTTGGTCCCCGACAAATAGACATACTCTCCAGCCCCTTGAAAGAAATGAGATTTTAATTTGGGATGATTTTATTCAGCAAATGCCTCCAAACCATGTACTTTTCAAAGGGAAACTCCAGGTTTAGTGGCGCCTTGGGGGAATTGAAGAGAGACTTTTTTTTTCCGTCTCTCTCTCTTTTCTCCCCCCTGCTCAAACTGAGAAGGGAAAACCTCTTCCTCTCAGAAGAATCTTTTTCGATTTTCTTCTGTTGTAGAAAGAAATCCGTCCTCCATTTTGGATCTCACTGCTCTGTCTCTTTCTCCTGCTCTTTCAGTGGATTCCAGCCTAATAAGTGTATTTTGATCAGAGGTACGTTTTCCGTGAAGCTAATGAGGTGTAAGCTTCAGGGTTCCTCAATTGGACGTGCAGAAGTGTGCTGCTAATTGTTAACAATTGGCTCTCTGGGGGGAAAAGCCCAATTCGTGTCATTTACCAATTTCCAAGGTGTAAATACTCCCACGGTGGCCCATTTCAAGGTACCAACGTGAAGTCACTAAAAGCAGAGTTGGGAGGAAATCCATGTCATCGGCTCCCGTGCGTCTGTACGAGCTGACGCCAGCACACCACGGTTGCAGGTCCTCTCCAGGACCCTGATTTTGTATTCTACGTTACGTGTTCTTTTTCTTAACAAATACGCCTCAAGCTGTATAAACCTCACACCCCAGCATACTGAGTCTGTCCCTGATTATCACGTCGGGGTGGGCTTTCTGGAAAAGGTAACGTGTGAGACCCCTGGTTCCCCAGCGAGGCCCTACACCAGGCTGGGCTCAGACCAGGAAGTGTGAAGCTGTCGGTGCAAATGATCCCCACCTTTCTCCTCTACTTGGGGAGGATGGGGTTCCCAGGCCTCTCGTTCTTTGAACCTCCTCCAAACATACCAAGCTCTGAATGGCTACCACTTCCTAGCAAGTCTCAGTCAGAGACGTCTGAATCCTGGGTCCCAGCCTGCCTTAGACCCCCGCCTCCCTGCCTTTGCTCAGAGCTTGTTGTGGAGATCATGGCCTCCTAATCCACACAGCCCGCCCCTGCCCAGGCCAGGGTCACAAGCACGGAGACCCCAGGCCTTTCAACGTGTTTGGCTGACACAGTGTTTTATAAAGACTTGAGCCAACATAACAATATCTGTAAATTTCACACACAAAAAAACCTCAGATTTCTAACTTTTGTTGAAAAAACAGAAGACCTAGCCTCATTGGCCTAAAGCCCCTCCTGGCAGCAACAAACTGGAGCTGCTGAATTACCACGGCTCCCAAGATGGGATTCGGATCATCAGCTGTCTCCCCAGCTTGGGGCCAGGGAGCAATTGCCATTTCTCATGGTGCCTGCACTGCGGTTTTTCTTGGAGAAATATTTCCGATACCCAGGTCTCTTTCAAAAGTGGGGAATGAAAGATAGAGCAAGCAGTCCATGTGTTTCAAGAGAAATGTGCACAGCTTATTTCTTTGCGGGAGTGAAGGATACTCCTCGTGGGGCCATTGCACTGCGCCATTCGCAGGGACACGTCCGCATCGCAGCTTGTGGGGATGACGCCTCCTGTAGCTGTGCCCTCCTCAGTCTACACAGCCTGACTCCTGGGTGCTTACTGTGCAAGCTGGAACCGTGTCAAAATTATTCTGCATACGATGCCATGGTTCTCGCTCATCTGTCTGCGTGGCTGAGCAGACCCTCCAAGGCCTCATGGAAATTCTAACAAGGCACGACAAGGGCAGAGTCCAGAGACCAATAGCCCCAGTGTGGCAGATTCCTGCACAGGCAACATGAGAAAGTCTGAGGAATTCTAGGAGGCGGGCAGAAGGTTGACCTTGATGCCAAGATTCCAGGCAGGGAGCCAAACAGCCCCCTCTGCTGGGCACACCCTTCCTACTGCATGGGCTGCCCGGCGAACTTCTGTGCCTCCTACACAACCCAGCTAGCATGCTGCCGCCTCTGGGGAGCTGTGCCTGCCAGACAGTTAGCCTTCTGTGGGTTCCCTCTGGACGTTCCCAGTAAACATTGCACACATCGCTCAAGGCACTGTGATTCTGTTAATGTGATCTGACTCACTGTGTGTTTCATGTGCCCCAAGTGTCTAGAAGAGTACCTGGGACATTGTTGGGACTCAATGAATAATTGTTAATTAAAGGAATAGATGGATAGATGGATGGATGGGTGGATGAGTGGGTGGATGAGTGGATGGATGGGTGGGTGGATGGATGGATGGATGGGTGGATGGATGGATGGATGGATGGTTGGATGGATGGATGGTTGGTTGGATGGATGGATGGATGGATGGATGGATGGTTGGATGGATGGATGGATGAGTGGATGGGTGGATGGTTGGATGGATGGATGGATGAGTGGATGAGTGGATGGGTGGGTGGATGGATGGATGGATGGTGGATGGGTGGTTGGATGGATGGATGGATGGTGGATGGGTGGTTGGATGGGTGGATGGATGGATGGATGGATGGTTGGTTGGATGGATGGGTGGATGGATGGGTGGATGGATGGATGGTTGGTTGGATGGATGGATGGATGGATGGATGGATGGTTGGATGGATGGATGAGTGGATGGGTGGATGGATGGAGGGATGGATGGGTGGATGGATGGAGGGATGGATGGATGGATGGTGGATGGGTGGATGGATGGATGAGTGGATGGGTGGGTGGATGGATGGATGGATGGTGGATGGGTGGTTGGATGGGTGGATGAATGGATGGATGGATGGATGGATGGATGGGTGGTTGGATGGGTGGATGAATGGATGGGTGAGTGGATGGATGGATGGGTGGGTGGTGGATGGGTGGTTGGATGGATGGATGGGTGGATGAATGGATGGGTGAGTGGATGGATGGATGGGTGGATGGATGAATGATGGATGGATGGATGGATGGTGGATGGATGAATGGGTGGATGAATGGTGGATGGATGGATGGGTGGATGGATGGATGGATGGTGGATGGGTGGTTGGATGGGTGGATGAATGGATGGGTGAGTGGATGGATAGATGGGTGGATGGATGAATGATGGATGGATGGATGGATGGATGGTGGATGGATGGATGGGTGGATGAATGTTGGATGGATGGATGGGTGGATGGATGGATGGATGGATGGATGGATGGTGGATGGGTGGTTGGATGGGTGGATGAATGGATGGGTGAGTGGATGGATGGATGGGTGGATGGATGAATGATGGATGGATGGATGGATGGTGGATGGATGGATGGGTGGATGGACAGATGTATGGATGGATGGGTGGATGGATGGATGGATGGATGGATGGATGGTGGATGGGTGGTTGGATGGGTGGATGAATGGATGGGTGAGTGGATGGATAGATGGGTGAGTGGATGGGTGGGTGGATGGATGGATAGGCGGACAGATGGATAGATGGATGGGTAGATGGATAGATGGATGGATAGACAAATGGATGGTTAGATGGACAATGGATGAATGGATGGATGGATGGATAGATGGATGGATGGAGGACATATAGGAATCCCAGCCCTGGAGGCTCAGGCTGGGGGCCAACATTAGAACTGGAAGTCAGGCAAAGCTTCGTTGGGGTGAGTTCATTTTCGGACCCATATTTCACCACAAGAGCAAGACTAACCCCTAGTCTCGCCACTAAACCTCTAAGCCCCTGACTGAGGGTCTCTTGTTTCCACCACCCCACCCGCCCAAATCCGTGGCCCCAGCTGGAGGGAGCAGCAGCTGGAAGGGGACGAGTCCTGCTTCCCAAGCATCTGCTCTGCTCCCTGGTGCCCCGGCTGTGAGTTCAGTAGATTTCCACTTCTCAGGGGCCTCTGTAATTGATGCAGGAAATACTGTGCATCTTTGCAGGACATCTGGATTAGCCCCCTCTCTCCTGCGTCTGTTTTGCACGGGCACCAACCTGGACGCAGGGGCCTAATCGCTGGCCCTGCCTAGTGTGCAGGTGGACACCACGGACCAGTTGAGGACGAAAAATGCAGTAAGTTAAAGGCTTCTGAGGGATAGTTAAACAGTCAAACAAAGGTCAAGAAAACTATTGCTAAGAACCAAACACTAAATGAAAGTCTGGTCCTTGATTAATTGACTAAATCATAGAGGCTTTGACCTACCTCTCTGAAGTTTAATGAATTAGTTGATTAGTTGCATTAAGTTGCTTCATCACCACGAGGAGGGAGCAGGTCATTGTTCTTTAGCTAATGACACGCCCTAGTGGGTTGCTTCCAACCGCCCTGGCGCGTCGACCTGGGGAGCTGCGGGGTGTGGGGTCCCCCCAAAAATAGTTCTCATCCAGAAAGGACGCCGGGCTGTGCTGAAGGACAAGGTGACCTTCCTTGCTGCCAGTTGGATGTGGCCCAGATTTTCTGCTTTTCTTTCTTCTCCTGGGTTTCATCTGTTCTTTCTCTCACTTTCCTCCCCCCACCCCCTTTCTTGCTCCTTCCTTCCACGTCTTCACGTCATGACAGTTTGGAATTTACTTTCTGACCCTTGGCCTCGCCACATGGGCAAGCCCCCTGCCCGCCCCTCCCCAGCGCTGAGAAGAAAGGAATACGTCTAGATAGATCTCATCAATGCTGACTGGGCTTGGAGGAAAGAACCCCCACCCTTGTCATAGTTATTGACGTGAGCTGAATTTGCTGAGTTAGAGAATTGGGAGAGAGGTTGGTAGGATGAGCACCAAACTTGATTTGGTCAATAAAGCAAATTGGTTTAAGTGCAAAAAAAGCAGCCTTCGCAAGAATATTCGAAGAATAAACTACTTGCTGTCCAAGGTGCAAAGAATATAAATCTCTGCTTGCTTGAAATACAATGTGATATTGATTACTTGGAACCTGCCATAGCTTTTTAAGTTATAGTTTATTAAAGGGAAATATGTTTAACAAATATCTTCCCCGGTACACGGTACTGAAGCACGTGGGCGTCACCTGGGAGGGGCATGTGGTCACGTGCTTGGCCCTCCAGGCTCTGTGTGCAGGTGCGCCCACCTGGGGTCCTGCTCTGCTCTGGGTCTTCCTGGACCCCAAGCAGTGGTTCGTGGAAGTCCTGGGAATGCTTTTTAGTTTTTACTCCTTTGCCTCACCAATGAGATGATAAGCTCATGCTTCCTCTGTGTTCCTCCAGAAGCAAGCATCTCGCATGGACAGAGATGTTCCATAACTATTGGCTAAGTGTGAACGAATGGACTTTTATTATTTTACTTTTGTCTTTATTAAAAATTTTTAATTACAAAGCAAACAGGCTCATGATAACAAACGAGTACATTATTTGGAAATATTTTTCTAATTACAAAAATTAGATATGCTCAGGGTAGAACATTTATAAGATGTGGAAAGGTATGAGAAAGATAATAAAAATTGCCTATAAATCGCCTGTAATCCCATCACCCAGAGAGAAAGCCTGTTTACATTTTGGTATATTTCCTGCCGGTCTTTTTGCTATACTCGCATGTATGAAAATTTTTTTACAATATTGGTAATGTTATATATACGCAGTTTAGTGTTTTGTATTTTTTTCACTTGCCGTTATATCAACAGCATTTTCACTTGTTGTTCAGTAGTCTTCAAAAAACAGTTTTTAATGGCTGCGTAATATTCCATCTTATGGATATACTGTAATTTATTTAGTCATTCTCTGTTGTTGGACATTTATTCTGCTGTCAGTGTTCAGCATTAGAAATAATACTCTGGTAAACATAATTATTCATAAATCTTTCATCTCATCTCTGAGTATTATGAAAGATCAAGTTCTTGAAGCAGAAGCCAGTGTAGAATGTTACTGCAGAAGCCAATTCAAGTGCATGACCTATGCAGTCACGTGGGGCCCATGCTTGGTTTAAGGCTCTGCTGTCACGTTCTTAAAATTCTTAATAATTTTTTACCAAGGGACCCCATGTTTTCATTTTGCACTGGGCCCTACAAATTAGGTAGCCAGTGCTGGTTATGGAACATTCTTCCCTACTGACGTAGAAGAGCCGGGGCCACCTCCAGCTGTTTCATTCCTGGGAAAACATGGCCGGCTCTGCTGAGACTGAGAATTGCCGCACAAAGAGAGCTTCCCATGGAGCTGAAGTTTACCTTTCAAACCCCCAAGTGTACATACTACTGGTGTCATCTGTGTTTCATTTTAGCTGGCTTTTTATTGGAACCATTATTTGCTAATGCAGTAATTTGTGTTTGGGGAATTTCTAAATTGTCCTCTGTAAAACATTTTTTTGAAAAAATCACCAGCTAATTAAAAAGTTGTAAGTACAGTGGAAAGAAACTTTTTCTGAACCGTTTGAAAGTCACTGACCTAATGCCCCATCACCCTGGAATACTTTTTCATGTGTTTCTTTCAAACAAGAACATTCTCTTACATAACCATCCCAGAACTCTCAAAATCAGGGACTTCCCTGGTGGTCCAGTGGTTACGACTTCACCTTCCAATGCACGCGGTGCAGGTTCGATCCCTGGTCAGAGAGCTAAAATCCCACATGCCTCGCTGCTAAAAAACCAAAACACAGAAGCAATATTGTGACGAATTCAAAATCGTCCACATAAAAAAAAAAAATCTTAAAAAAAAAAACTGTCAGAATCAGGCAACTAACATTGCTACATCACTACCACCTAAAGCTCAATAAGTTTTACCAATTGTCCCGATAATATCAACATCACATGTCACATTTAGTGGTATGTCCTTCAGTCTGGAGCAGTTCTTCATTCTGTCCTATGATCCTGCCACTTGTGAAATGTACAGACCAGTTATTTTGTAGACTTCTCTCAGCTTGGGTTTGTCTGATGTTTTCTCGTGATGAGATTCAGGTTGTACATCTTTGGCAGGAATCTCACAGAAAGGATGCTGAGATCTGTCAGGTGGTACAGAATTTCAATTCTGGTGACGTTCACTCAGATCGTTTGATTAAGGTGTTTCCTGCAAGGATTCGCCACTGTAAGGTTACTCTTTTTCCCGTTGTAGTTAATAAGTATTTTGTGGGGAAATACGTTCAGACTATATAAATATACTCTACCTCATCAAATGTTCAGAGTATTCACTTATTTATACATAACTTTAGGAACTCATAATTTCATTATTCCATGGGTTATAATCCATTGCTATCATTATTTATTTTAATGCCCAAATGGTCTCAGATTTGCTTGCTGAGTGCTGGCTTCTGTATCATTTCATACAAGACCATCATTCTTTGAGCCCCTCCTTTCTTACTGAACAAGATGTTTCAGGAACATCTTGTACTTTCCTGGAATCAGCAATGAGTCCAAAGAAGCTTAGTTCCTCTTAGTGGAAGGTGGTATTTAGAAGCCAGGATCTGGGTGTGAGTGCACTCATTGCTATTGGGATGTCACTGGTCCCAAGCCCTCTCAGTGGATAGCACTGGGAAATATACGTATCGTATATACATGTGTTTGTGTGTGTGGATGGATAGATATAGATATAGATGTAGATACACATTTATATCTTATTTCTACATAGAGCGGTAGATATTTTGAAAACCATTAGCTTACTCCAATATAGCCAACTCCAGTACACCTCCAGGGAGTTCATTCTTACTTTGCCCCTTTCCATATTTGTAACTATCTTCTTCAATAGTAGACCACTGTCTCCTATCATCCCAAGATATGACTACACGTTTGATCCATCTCCCTGTATGTAACGAATCTCACATCTCTGCCACCATCCCCTCCCCCACGTAGATACCCTCCTCAGCCATCGATATGCCCTTAATGCTGTTGTGAGAAGGATTCTGAAACTCGCAGGAAAGTCTCCAGGCTCAGAGGAAAGAGTGATGTGACTGATGGGCAGGGTCGGCCACGGATAGCGGGACAGGAAGTGTGGGACAACCTTCCGCGCATAAGCTACCCCTGAGTTGGGGTACTCAACAGGAGCGCCCGTATCGATCAGGTGGCCATACGGTTTTGAGAGGAAAATAATAATTCACAGTGCCAATGAATAGACATTGATAATTACACTGGGACAGCAGGCATTAGGCAGGTCATCTGGTCACCCTGTGTGTTGGCTGATGGGAAAGCACTGTCCTGGATCTGCTCGAGTGATCTTTGACCTTCTTTGTCAGGGTCACACTTACAGCTCTATAGGCCCCACCATGGCCCCGTCACCAGTTTCCTTCTGGCTTTGCTGCCCGTCTTGTGTAGACTGGGAAAGTCCCTACCAAGGCTTGTTAAGAATCCAGGTGACCACGCCTGGTGCTATGGCTTCTGCTCAGGACTCACAGGGTCCTTTTTTCTTTCCTTCTGGGTTCCTGGGTGGTAGCAGAAAACTGACAGCATCTGACCATCTCCTGCCACCAAAGAGCCCTCGTGACTACCAACTTCATCCTAATTCCCCAGATTGGTGTGCGCGAAACCTCAGCAGTACACGTGGTGGCCGGCAGGTGCATCAGAAATGGGAGGTTATCCTGTGGATTACATTTTCCCTCTGAGGCCCTGAGACTTTCCAAGAGTCCAGGTACGGAAAGTGTGCTTTGAGCAAGACGCAGTTGTGAGATCGCCCAGCTTTATATTAAATTTGTTCATCCTGCAAACATTCGCTGGGGACCTACTATCAGTTAGATAACTCCCAGAGTGACATTTGAGGTTCATGAGTGGCTGAAACAAAAATCCCTTCTGGCTGGGAGAGACAGACAGAAAACAAAAAATAAGTAATTCTAGCATGTCAGGAAATGATACACGCCTTGGGGAGAAGCAGCGGCTCAGGCTAAGGTGAAGGTGGGGTGGGCGGGTTTCATTCTTCATGAACGAGCGATCGCCTCCTGCGTGCCAGGCTCCCCTCCAGGCCTTGCTGGCTCGGGGAACGGACTGCCCCATCCTGAGGGAGACAGACAAGAACATGAGAGACACAGAGCTCGGAAGAGCAGGAGTTTCCTCTAGCTGGAGGACCGTCAGAGGAATCTGAAGGAGGGAAGGAGAGCGTGGGAAGCAGGAAGAGAATCAGGAGGAGCCGGTGCTGGGCAATGAACAAGAGGATGAGATTCCAGAGGGGCTGAGGTGAGGCTGAGGTTGCCCAGAGGCTGGGGAGGAGAACTTAGCCGACCCGTGACTTCAGGTTCAAAGATCTTCGAATCCACAGATCCAGAGAGTGGGAGGAGGAGAAGCCCAAGGCAGAGGGTTAACGGGGAAGAGTGTTAGTGCGGACACTTCTCAGGAGACCCAGGGCTGGGAGACGAAGCAGAGGAGCTGGCTCTGGGACTCCCAGCGAGGGAGGGTTAGCCCGGGATCCTGATTCATTCTTTTCACCTTCAGACCATGGCCCTGCCCTAGAACGCTGAGCGGGGATTCTCAGTGCCCTGAGAATCCTGGTCCCCTCAGACCTGGCCCCCTCAGACCTGGTGCCCTCCCACCTCACCCCTCCCACCTGGCCCCCTTCCACCTGGCCTCTCCCACCTCACCCCTCTCACCTGGCCCTTTCCATCGGCCCCTCCCACCTGGCCCCTCCCACCTGGTCCCCTCCCACCTGACCCCTCCCACCTGGCCCCTCCCACCTGGCCTCTCCCACCTCACCCCTCCCACCTGGCCCCCTCCCACCTGGCCTCTCCCACCTCACCCCTCTCACCTGGCCCTTTCCATCGGCCCCTCCCACCTGGCCCCTCCCACTTGACCCTCCCACCTGGCCTCTCCCACCTCACCCCTCTCACCTGGCCCTTTCCACCTGCCCCTCCCACCTGGCCCCTCCCACCTGGCCCCCTCCCACCTGACCTCTCCCACCTGGCCCCCTCTCACCTGGCCCCTCCCACCTGACCTCTCCCACCTGGCCTCTCCCACCTCACCCCTCTCACCTGGCCCTTTCCACCTGCCCCTCCCACCTGGCCCCTCCCACCTGGCCCCCTCCCACCTGACCTCTCCCACCTGGCCCCCTCTCACCTGGCCCTTTCCACCTGCCCCTCCCACCTGGCCCCTCCCACCTGGTGCCCTCCCACCTGGCCCCTCCCACCTGTCCCCTCCCACTTGACCCTCCCACCTGGCCCCTCCCACCTCACCCCTCTCACCTGGCACTTTCCACCTGCCCCTCCCACCTCGCCCCTCCCACCTGGCCCCCTCCCACCTGACCTCTCCCACCTGGCCCTCTCCCAGCTGACCCCTCCCAGCTGACCCCTCCCACATTGTCCCCTCCCACCCGGCCCCCTCCCCTCTGGCCCCCTCCCTCCCAGGCCCAGAAACAAAACTGTTGGCTCATCCAGGAGGAGCCTTCCTCCTCCTGCCCCCTCCCCGTGAGGAATCTCTGTTGGCCTCCTTCAGAGGGTTTCTGGAGGAAAGAAAACGCCCTCCCACTAAAGCAGCCACAGGGCAAAGCACCCCCAGCTCATTTCAGTGATTGCTGTCCAGTTGCAGATTGGAGCAGAGGCAAGGATGGTGCCTGGTGTCTCACTGAAACTTCTGGGGAGGAGCAGGATTGACCTGGAAAGGCCGGTGGTGACTTTCACCCTCACGGAGGGAAACATCAGATACAAGTAGTCACTGGCTCACACTGTCCTTCCCCTTCTGCCTACCCAGGCCATCCTGGGTCTCCCTCACCTGCCCTACCAGAAGAGGTGAAAGTTTGGAAAGGGGAAGAGGTGGTCACCACATTCTGAGGCCAAGCTGGGCTCTGGAAGCTGGACAGAGGCTGCAGGGTGTGCCCACATGTGTGAATGGGTGTTCGTGGGGGGCGGGGAAGGGGACACCCACCTCGTTCCGAGACTCCCAGACCCTTGTTCACTCCCTCCTTTTGCAACAGGATATGCCGGAAGCTGCATCAAGCATCCCTCCCCTTACCTGTTGGGTCAGACCCTCAGCCCAGGCTCCCAGCAGCCCCCTCCCCTACTTGGAGGACTGGCTCAGGAAAACCTCCTGACCCCCAGAGAGGGGTTTAAGCAGCCTCCTGGCTCCCCATGTCTTGCCTGGCACTGGGCCCCTGCTGCCAGAACGGCTCCCAGATCTCCGATTCCAGCTGGCTGGTCCCTTCTCAGGGGGCAGAGACCACATCCCAGGCTCCCCTGTAGGCCTGTTGGGCTGGCACAGAGCCAGGCACAGGAAAACCCTGAGGAGGGAGAGTGACGTGGGCCTGGGACCCTGGTGTAGACCGGGTCAGGCGCCAGGCTACGCACTTTTCAAATCCTCTCATTGAATCCTCACTAAAATCCCAGAAGCTGGCATGTATATTCCTGTTCTGTACATGAGGGAAGAGAAGCTCAGAGAGGTTTAGCGACTTGCCAGAGGTCACCCAGCCAAGAGATAGCGGAACTGGGATTCAACCCCTGACCCTAGTGAATGCCAGCCTCCTTCCGTGGCATAGAGGGATGGACCTAACTCTTAGCAAGTAGCCTTCCCGAGGTCGTCACAGTCCCCTCTGTGTCCCTGGCCTGGCTCTGGAGCCCAGGGAGCATAAGGCGGCATCTCTGGACCCCTGCATCCCGTGACAGGACCCCTTACCCCTGACTTCACTCAGCCTTCTGCAGAGCCCTGGTCAAGGGTCAAGCAAAGGAGGCTCCATTTCTCCATCCTCCCAGGAGCCACATGTAGTCTTGTGCGCTTGGAACAGCGGATGTGCCAGTCCTGGACAGAACTGGGGAGTGCAGTGACCTCTGATGGACCGTCCTGTGTGCACCCAACACCCAGGGAAGGGGCAGCAGCAGAGCCCAGGCCGGGAGGAGCAGAGGTGCGAGGAGGTCCGGCAGCTGTCCCGCCCGGCCTTCCTGGCCTGGCCACTCCGAGCCCCCCCGCCCACCCAGGGTGGCCACCCGTGCAAGTCTAGCAGGTTCTCAGTGAACAGAAAGCTGGTGAGCTCTGCCCTCCGTGCGCTCCAGAGTGACCTCCACGGAGGCGAAGAGGAGCCAGGAGGTAACAATCCACTGAATGTAGAGACAGCTCGAGGGCCCCTGGGCCTTCGGGCGCCAGCAGTAGCCAAGCAAGCAGTCTCGGTGGCAAACCTGCCTCTCCCAGACTGTGAGGCCAGAGGCCTAACTGGGCTGGAATGGGGATCCCCAGAGTCTAGCTGGCTTTCAGAGAGACTGAACGCTGATCCAGGAACGGGGCCCAGCATGCAGGAAGTATCTCGGATGAATGAACGGATGAACGAGCGAGCGGATGAGTGATCCAGGGCCCCTGGTGGATGAGGAGGGCCCGCTGGCGGTGGGGGAGAGATGTGATGAAGCCAGTCCTTTGGAGGAAGCAGGGCATCTCTCCACAGCAGCTGACAAACACTTCCCGAGAGCTGCCGTGTGCCAGGCCGGCTATCGCCAGAAAGGGAGGCAGAGCTCATGCTGGTCTCCGTTTGCCACCCTCTGACCCTCTCTGGTCCTCCCCGACCCTGCACAGAGCCTGGTGCACAGCAGCCTCTCCACAAATCTCCTGGAGGTCCATGTGGGTGTGCTGTAAGAGATGGGACTTCCCTGTGGTCCAGTGGTTAAGACTGAGCTCCCAATGCAGGGGGCCCAGGTTCGATCCCTGGTCAGGGAACTAGATCCCACATGCCGCAACTAAGAGCCCGCACGTGGCTACGAAGATCCCACGTGCCGCAACTATGACCCAGTGCAGCCAAATAAATAAATAATTTTTTTTTTTTCAAAAAAAGAAGAAGAAGAAGAAAGAGGAACTTCTTCCCTGGTTTAAGCTCCCAGAAAGGGAAAGGCCTCTTCCCAGAAGACTCCAGGCAAAGTGCCAGGACCCCCGGGTCAGGGAGCCCCAAGGAGAGATGTTCACCTGCAGTCTAGAGCTGGGAGTGGGATTCAGAGAGAGGAGGGCACTGTGTGGCCGTGGGTGAGAGCCGGGTCTGAACCAGCGCCGAAGCAGGGCTGAACCCAGATGTGACCGTGGACCCGTGTGAGCCCGAGAGCAGCACTACTCTCCCCACCCCCATCCCAGAGAGCGTGTCCTCAGGCGCCCTACCAGGCACACAGCCATGGGTTCCGTACACCAACACCCTGGCGTCTGCCATCCTCGGCACTGCAGGGAGGAGGGAAAGAGGGAAATGAATGTGGGACACCCCCTGGGCTGGAAGCCAAAAGTTATCCCAGTAGAAGGAAGGGCCAGGATCCTTAGCTGGTTCATTTCATCCCACAGAAGGAGGCTATGTCACCCTTGCTGGCTCGGGGCTCAGGAATTCCTCAGAAGGATCTACCCTCCTTCCATCCACCCGCATCGCTCACTCTTTCAGCCAGTGACGTGACAGCCATTTGTGGAGACCTATTACGTGCCAGACACTGTTCTAGGTGCTGAGAACACAGCTGTGAGCAGGACAGACATGCCTGCCCTCAGGGAGCTTCTAGTCATTAGAAGTGAGAGGATGCCATGAAGAAGAAACACAGAGCCCAACAGTTCCTTCAAGCGGCTTTCAGCTCCACATTCCAGGTGCCACCTACAGGAATGCTCTGGAAGGTGACATGACTCTTCCTTGTCTTAGTTCTAAACCACCTGCCTCAAACTCAGGGATGATAAAATCTACCAGCTGCCCCCTGCCCCTCCCGAGCCAGGGGCAGACATTACTAATGGATCACAGCACTGTTTCCTGCTCAACCTGCATGCAGTCTTAGAATCCTCCTCAGCCTGGTTCTGCAGCTGGCAGGCTGGCCTATAGCATGGAAGCGACCAGCCTTTCCTGCACCCACCCCCTCCTGTCACTGCTTCCAGCCTGCTGGCCTCTGGCCCTCTGCTCTTTCTCCCAGCTGCACACAAGTGCCAGGCAGGTCCCTCCCAGCATCTCCTTGGCATCCCCTTTGATCACAAGTTTGGGTCTTCCTCCTCCCCCAGGACGTAAGCTTCCACGACCTTCCAGAATTTCCCCAGCTCCTAGGATCCCTTTCTTGGCTTGCTCCGTCTCCCCAAAGCAGGAGCCAAACCTCTTTTAGGGCAGAATCCAAACCCAGCCGGCTCCCCAAGCCAGATGGTGGGGCCTACATCTGAGAGCTGAATTTTTCAGACTTTTTGTTCCAGCAAAATCTGCTAATGGAGGCGAGAAGGAGGTTCACAGAGCTATCAGCTGCCTCTGTCAACGCTGGGTAATGAGGTGCGGAAGCTGGCACCTCGCAGTAAACTGTGAACCTCCAGACATTCCCAGGCACCTGCAGCCCTGCCGCCCCCCACCAGAAGGGATTGTGCCTGGCGGCCCCTGTGAGGCCTGCGGTGGGGCAGGGTCTGTTCTGGGGGCTGGATTGGCAATTGGCTTCGGAAATCTGTTTAGGGGACCCACAGAGCTTTCCCTTATTTAGAACTGGAGGCAGCTGACAGCTTCGATTGACAGAAACCTCCCCCAGAAGCAAAGGAGCATGTGTTTCCATTTTTGAAGTGGTGATGCTTTTCTTGGAGTTCACCTGGGCAGGATCCAGGAGGGCAACTGGGCCCTGAAGCCAGCCCCAAGCCCCCATCCCTCCTCCTTCCATGGGGTCAGTAGGCCCCCTGGTCCCCTGTCCACTTGCAGCCCTCCTCTGCCTTTTTCTTTCCTTCCTGAGGCCCAGGGCTGGACCCTCCTGTAGGCCCACTGTCTCCTCAATTCCCAGGGCAGATCGAGTCAGGGCCCCAGCTCAACAGTCAAGTGCCTGGCATGAGTGCCCCCAAACCAGGCCTAAACCCCAGAAGTTACCTATGCCACCCACACTTTCCCTGTCCGTCACCAACTCACCACGGGTGAGGCCAGCAGATCAGGGGATGATTGCAGCTGAAAAGATAGTTTGTGACCCACAGTTCTCAAGGGGAGGGAGGGCGTGACACACGGGGCCACACAGGGAGGTACCGTGGTCATTCGGGAAGCAGAGGGAGGGGGAAAGATGGGCAAGACCTTTACGGTGGTTTCCGTGGGCAGAGAAAGCAGGTTTAGGATTGGCTAGTTTGAAAAACGTCCGTGGGTTCTGGGTTATCGGGGCTGTTCCTGATTATCTGGCACCTGCCCTGGGTGATTAGGGCAGGGGGACAGTGGCTGGAGAGCCTGATAGAGAAGGGGTTGGGGGGGGGGGCTCTGCAGTGGTTGCTTTGCATACGATAGGAGTGCTCATCGGCTAGTCTTCTACCGTCTCCAGGAACTGGCTGGCTCTGCGAGGGGTGGTCTCTCCAGGGTCAGCGAGGCCCCAGAT
Organism: Kogia breviceps; assembly: GCF_026419965.1. Classification (NCBI taxonomy): domain Eukaryota; kingdom Metazoa; phylum Chordata; class Mammalia; order Artiodactyla; family Physeteridae; genus Kogia; species Kogia breviceps. The sequence continues at coordinate 196,947,928 of NC_081310.1, read as the reverse complement.
ATCGAAGCATCAGAAATTCAGAAAATGAAAAGGCATGGTTAGTGCACCTTCCCCAGGACCCTTGCCCAAATCTGGTTCTTCCAAACTCCTCTCTATGCAAACTCCGCTCTTCCAAACTCCTCTCTACACAACACCAACAATGGAAAAACAACGCTAATCTGAACGTTTCATCCAGGAATATACATGTGCACACACCCCCTTGCTGATTATAAACCTTCCCCCTCCTCCTAAGCCTGAAGACCACCGTGGCCCTCCCCGTTCCCTGGCCCCAGCTGGAACCATGCACGGCCTCCCTGCTCTCCGGATGGCCTAGCCTCTTACGGGTTCTCACACGTGCTCCACGGAGGAGCATACCATTGCATATCTGTACCACATCTTCTTTATCCATTCCTCTGTCGATGGACATAGGTGGTTTCCATGTCTTGGCTATTGTGAATAGTGCCGCAGTGAACATTGGGGTGTAGGTATCTTCTGGAATTATGTTTTTCTCCAGATATATGCCCAGGAGTGGGATTGCTGGGTCATATGGTAGCTCTATTTTTAGTTTTTTAAGGAACCTCCATACTGTTCTCCATAGTGGCTGCACCAGTTTACATTCCCACCGACAGTGTAGGCGGGTTCCCTTTTCTGCACACTCTCTCCAGCATTTATTGTTTGTAGATTTTCTGATGATGGCCGTTCTGACCGGTGTGAGGTGATACTTCCCCAATACTCTGTAATGGCCTATCTGGGAAAGGAATCTAAAAAAGAGTGGATATGTGTATACGTATAACAGGTTCACTTTGCTGTACACCTGAAACTAACAACATTGTAAATAAACTATATCCCCCCCCCAATTTTTTTTTAAAAAGATGAACAATAAAGGTGGGGAAAAAAGAAAAAAAAAATGTGATCCGTGGAAATACGCTGCAGCAGCCTGGCCACTCATCTCCACCCCTCAGCCTGCTCACACCTGCTCACACCTGCTCACACCTGCTCACACCTGCTCACACCTGTGCAGCCGTCCAGTCTCCGCAGAAGGGTGCTCACAGAAGCAGGCTTCTCTCTCAGTGTGGTCCTCTGCTCACGTGAGCCCCAGATCCGAGCATCTCCCCTCTAGGCTGCACTCACCAGGGGACCCCAGCATCACGAACAGGGCACGGCTCACAGCCGACACTCTACAGATACTTGCAAAAGGGTTTCTAAACGTCCTGGCAACCAACTGTAAGAGGTGGGGATTCTTGCTTATCCTTGTTCTTCACATGAACGGATGGTGTCTTGGTAGCTTCGGTGGCTTCAGGTCATACACAGTTAGAAGGGGACAGAGCCGTCGTTCCAATGAGGCCGGTGATACTCCCAAGACCCTAACCTCTCGATGCGCTCCCTTTCGGGGGACAATTAAGGCCCAGCCCCCAGGAGACTTAGCTGGCACTGAACCCACCTGCTGGGATCCTGTATTCTATTTTGGGCAGGAGAATCCACACTGGCAAGTTGTGGGGGGTGAGGGAGGGGGATCTGAAGGGGGAGGGGCTTTCCCCCTGATGATACACCCCTGCCACAGCCCCTGGCTGTGGGTGTATTAGTATCCTCGAGCTGCTGTAACAAAATGCCACAGACTGAGTGATTTAAACAACAGAAAGTGACCGTCTCACTGTCTGGAGACGAAAAGTTCAAGAGCAAGCTTAGCAGGACTGTGCCCCCTCCGAAGGCTCTAGGGAAGGATGTTTCCTGGCCTCTTTCACCTTCCGGTGGCTGCGGGAACTCCTTGGCTTGTAGCTGCATCACGTCCATCTCTGCCTCTGTTGGCACATGGCCTCTTCTCCATGTGTGTGTCTGTGTTTGTGTCCAAATTTCCTTCCTCTTATAAGGACACCAGTCATACTGGACTTAGGGCCCGCCCTAATTCACTATCACTTCGCCTCAATTTAACTCATTAGAGCCTCAAAGACCCCTTTTCCAAATAAGGTCACATTCTGCGGTTCTGGGTGGGCATGAATTTGAGGGGGGATACCATTCAAGCCAATCCAGGGGGATTTTCTCTTCCTTATGTCCTGTCTCCTGAACGTGCCCCAAGACCTGGGACACTGACCTTGGCCTTGACCGGGTTCCATCAGATCTCACCATGTCCAGAATGAGATGTAGTTGCACATAAAAGGCCTGGACTGGGAGTCCGGAGCCCTGCCAAGCTGCAGGACCAACACACCCCCTGCCCACCCTCCCCCATCCCCGAGCCCTCACTTCCTTGACGCACAGTGAGGATTGGACCACATGCTTTCCCAGCTGTTATCCAGCTATGACGTTCTAGGATCCAGAATGTTCCATAGCCTCTTTCTTTATGGGTCTTTCTTTTTTAGAAGAAAAGCAAATGAGAGATATAATTGTCATTGCTTTTTAAAATTACTGGCGCAGTAATACACATTCATGGAAAGACGGTAGAACCCAGTGCGGAGACGCAGTCCATCGCTCACCGTGGCCGCTTTCGGGAAGTCCTCGCCACATCTTCTGAGCACCTACTCGGTGCCAGACTCTGGTCTGGACGCAGGGGCTTGGGGTGAATGAGAACGCCCCCACCCTTGAGGGACTTGCAGCCTCAGACCCGGACGTCATTATGGTGGCAGAATTAGTCTGGGGTCCCAGCAAGGGCCTTCTTTATCTGTGCGCATCTGAACGAAGGAAACAGAATCGAGCGGGAGCTGTCTGGGGCTGCAGTGGAGGAGGGGGGAGGGGGGAGCCTGATCAGCCCCCATGGGCGGTTCTCCCCTATGAGATGCAGCTTCGGTGGGGCCTCCAGCTCTCAGACTCACCCTCCTCCCCGTCTTTTGGGGATTCCTGGAGCAAAGTGTTAACCAGGATTCCTCCATGCTTGGCTCCCTGCCTTCCCCCAGCCACCTGCCTGCTCCTCAGACCCCCTCCAGGCCCATCAGGCTCTAGCGGCCTTTTATCTCCGGCTTCCTGGGGCCCAGCTCCGCCCAGCCCTGTACCCCGGGGCCGCATGGGGCCTGCGCAGGGCCTGCTCTCTGTCTCCAGGCACAGCTTGCTGCTCCCAGGCAGGGCTGGATTCACTCCTGGAGTGGCCAGCACATCCCTTAGGACGTGGCAGGAAGGGAGGACCAAGGCCCCAGGGGTTAACAGGGGAACAGGCAGGAGGCCCCTGGATGGCACTCTCCACAGGGAGGCCCTGGGGGCCCTGGAGGGAGCCCTCCAGCCCCCTCCATCGACCCAGAACAGGAGAGCCCGCAGGGTCTAGGCAGCTGTTCCCTGGCCCAGAGCAGAGAGGGGGACTCTGTTCCTTTCTGAGGAAGAGTTATCGAAGAGGATTCAGCGACCCACCGGTGTTCCTTCCAAAGTCACCCGTGCAGACTTACGTGCGCCAGGCTGAGGGGCAGGGAACACGGGTCCTGGGACACGCAGGGGCACAGAGCAAAAGCAGGGGGGCCCCGGGATAGCTCAGCCCACGCTGCCCCGCCTCTGCGGTGAAAACCCGTTCTCCACTCAGGCAGGAGGCCATCAGGACCGAAGAACGATTTCGGCAGCTGTAGTCATTAAGATAAAAGTCGCGGTAATGACTCGAGCGTTATTTAGATCTGATATCTTAATTTAATTGGATTCTTTTAATTAAGAAAAAGACCCGTAATCCTGTAAGCACGGGGCTGGGGCTGGCTTTTCACAAGTTCACCTTTCAGGGCTGAGCTCCAGGACCCTTATCCCTCCTGCCTGAGGCCAGGGCCACTTTGGGAAAGAGGGACACCGAGGCCTGGGGTCTGAGGCGGGAAGGAAGCTGGGAGGCTGCTCAGAGAGAAAGGTCAAGGTCCCCGGCGCTTCTGCAGCTCAGGAAAGAGGAAGCCGGGTGCTGAGGGCGCCGTGTGCTCCCGGGAGGCTGGACGTGGGCTCTGCCGCCACCCCACTGCGAGGGGCGCTGAGCGGCGGATCTGGAGGGCCGGGGGCCGTTCTCTGCCCCCCGACACGGGCCTCCTCCACGGACAGCAGCCCTGGCCCTCTCATGATCACACCAGCTCTGGAGCCCAGGGCTGTACCCAGGGGAGCCGGCTTTGCCAGGAGTCCCTCCCGTCTCCGGGCCCTCGGTGGCGGGCTGTGGCCTCCCCCGCTGGGCTCTGGAAGCCAGAGGCTGCTTGGTGACGGTGACTGATGGTTTACCAATAGCAGTGGAATGAAGTTTTAATAGTCTCAGATTAAAGGGTCAGAAGGCATATAGGGGTGCAGGGAGCCCGGCCACCCACATTCATGTGTTTGCACAGAGCAAATCCTGGCGCTGCACAGAGGGGCCTGTTAAAGCCACAGACCGGCGGGGGCAGGTGGGGGGGTCTGCGCCCGAGGGTTCCCGCGACGTCAGGCGGGGGAGCCGGCCTCTGTCACACGGGCGGGTGTAGGGCACCCACAGCCCCCTGGGGTCCAGCAGAGCTCGGGGCCCTGGCCGGAGTATGAACACCCCGACACTGGGTCTAGGCTGAACCTCCAGCCTCTGGGCGGTGAAGGGGCAGATGGGGCCTCGGGGCCCCGCTGGAAGAGAGTGTTCCAGAAGGAAGCACAAGTCGGACTCCCAGTGAACCTGGGAATATACGGTGGGCGTCGCGGGCGAGAGATTGGTTCTCTGCTCTTCATAGATCAACAAGATGTTTCCCATCCTTGAGGGGATTCTTTGTAAGATAAACACACACTCCCTCCAATATCACCGGTGGCTCTGGGAGCCCAAGGCCGAGGGTGAAGTTGGCTCCAAATAAGGGGTTGGCGTCCGGCTGCAGGAGGGCGATTCTCCCCTACCCTCTATGGGGTTAAGGTGCACAGCAGAGTGTCTCGTCCCCAGGACAGAGGGAGGGAGGGGACCTGGGCGTCTGCACCTGCGAGAGGACCTGCGCCACGTCCTCCAGCCCGGCTGCCCCTCGTGTCCCCTCGCGTCCCCTGAGACGGGGCACTGGGTGTGCTGGCGCCCCCTGCGGGGGGGGCAGGCCTGCGGGTCACTGTGCTGGTGCGGGCGGGGCGCCGGGGACTCGAGATGCCCCCGTCCCCTCTGGGGTTCCGTCCCCTCCTCTGTGAATCAGCCAGCCGACGAGGCCCGCTGGTCCGTGTCTCCATCAGGCCCCGAGCAGCCACTGCCACCCAGGCCATGACGAAGGCCAGGCCTCCAAAGCCAGCCATTGGGGCTCTCCGGACGCCCGAGGGCCGTCAGCACGAGCGTGAACCGATGACTCATGTTCTAAGGTCACCGGGGTAGACGTGCACGTCAGCTGGGTCAGGACCCAGAGTCAGCCACCGTGGTAACCATGAGGTGGATAATGAAATGACCTTGGATCGCTTCGTCTGATCGGCCTCTGGGGAGGTGGTGAGAGAACGGGACCCGGGGTGTGGTCCTGGGCAAGGCGTTCCATATCTTGGCAGGATCCTCGATCTGTGCTTCCAAACAAGGCCGGGCACATCTCAGGCGCAGCTGGGCGCTGGTTTGGGGGAGCTGGGTGGGTGGGTGAAGGGCTTCCCTCCCCCGCCCCCCCTCAGCCAGGAGGGGTCCAGCCCCGTCCTTCTAGCAGCATCTGATCAGCGATGACCTCAGGCCCCTCTGCCGTCTGCTCGGCCACCAGGGCTGAGGTCAGCACTCTCGGAGGAGCCTCCAGAGGCCCGTTCGGGTGACGGAGGGACAGGCAGCGGGCCGGGTCGGTGGGCAGCAGGCCGGAGGGGCAGGATGTCTCCTCTCGGGAGTCCCTTGGCATCAGAGGGCGCTGGGCTCCCAGCCCCTGCAGGACGCACACCAACGCCGGGAACGCGGTCGGCATCTTGCGGGATAAGCAAAGCCCCTCTGTCGGGCCCTGGGAGCCGGCGATGCATGGGGGGCGCTGAGACCGCAGCCCCCCTGGCACAGCCCGCTCGGCACACAGGGCCCCACGGATGCCGCTGCCCGGGAGAGCCCCCCACCCCTTCCCAGGACCCCCCGGCCACAGTCCTAGAATGCCTCCCGCCTGCTTCTCGGGGGCAGAGACGGCTTGTGGGTCAGAGAGAATCAACCCAAGCCCTGCTGGCACCCCAGCCTGACCGAGGGAACACCGTCATCCCCCTGTCACACGCACCCACCGTCCTGAGCTCCGTCGCTTCCCTGGCCCACCTGTGCCGTGCGCTGGCTCAGAAGGGTCTCCGGAGAGAGCCCCCGGGAAGGGCCGTTTGGGTTTCCCCCATCAAAGGGTCGTGGCCAAGACGACAGCTCAGAGATGGGGCTCAGGGGAAGCCTTTGTGCCCCAGGAAAAGCCACCCAAGGTCACCCTGCCCACCGGCGCCTGCCTGCCTCTGGCCGCAGTGTCCAGGCTAAGAGGGGCGGGTCACAGCTGCCCTGTCCTGAGGCCCGCACGCCCAGGCCTTCCACCCCCCACCCCCCGCCAAAACCTGCTATTGTAACCAAAAAAAAAAACACTTTAAGGAATCTGCATTAGACAACTGTTACTCAGCATATTTTGTGGTGTTCTGCCTCGGTTTGAATATGTAAAAGCAGTAAGTTGTTTAATTCAGCGCTTTCCTGCACAGTTTGGAGGCGTAACTCCGTTTTGATACCCGCGGCTCGTAGCAGCAGCCTGGGAGGGCGGATGCAGTTTGGGTAATTCAAGCTTTGTTTGCCACCGACACTGGAACTTCTTCCTCCCTGTCTGCGTTCACCCCAGTGGGCTGCATCGTTGCTCCGGCCGCCTCCTGCCCCCCTTTCACAGCTCCCCGGACCCCCTGACAGGCTGTTGTAACTCGGCTGTCACGCTCCCTGCGCTTCCCAGAAATGTTGTCGCCTCTTTTTCGGAATTGTCACCGACTGCCGTCGGAAAAGATACCCGAGCTGTTGCACAATGTTGCTCAGGTGGCTTCTATGAGTCCGGCGGGCACCCAGGCCCCGAGGAGAGCAGGGCAGGTGTTTTCCGTAGTTGCTGCCTACACCCTCTCAAGGCCGGCCAGCTGCCCGCCTGGCTCTTGTCTTCTGGTCCCTGAATGTCCGGGTGAGGCGGCGGCGGGCTTGGTCCTTGCCTTCCAAGCCCGCTTACCCACAGGCTGCAAACCTCCACCTTCCGAATCGCCCCACTGCATCCTGGTCCACGTTCAGCCGGAGCTCGGGGGCCCCCCACCCTGCTGGGCCTCGCATCCTGGTTCGGTCTGAGGCTGGCAGGCCCATCGCAGAAGCATTTCCTGGGTGCCCCGCTCCATCACTGTCCTGCTGTGACCTTTGAAGACGCCCTGTCTCCCCACACACACCCCAGCGTGACCTCGGCCCCGAGCTGGAGCGTCCCGGTCACCTTGTCCCCAGACACCGGGGCAGCACCCACCCAGCCGGCTGTACCCGGCCGCCTTCCCTTCCGGACTTCTCCTCGCACGTGGGGGCCCGTGGCGCTGGGGCGCTGAGCCGTTGGCCACTGAGCCCGGCCGGACCCAGCGAGCTGCTGCGTCCACACGAGGGCCTGGCACAGGGCCTTCCACTTAGCTGCTGGAAAGTAAGCCGTTTTCAGCCCGGCCCGAGTCCTTTCAGGGGAGGGGGCTGGCTCAGGGGGCCGGGCTGCACCCGCAGAAGCCCGTCCTGGGCGACGGTCAGGACTGAGGCTGGCCTGCAGCAGGGCCCAGGAGGCAGCAGGGCTGGGGGCCGGCCAAGGCCCAGGCTCCCTGTGCTTTCTGTCCCCGCTCAGGCCGGGCAACAGCCTGACGTCCAGGCCCAGGGCTGGCGGCCTCCTCACGTCGGGAGGAACCCAGCCCCGAGGTTCTAGGGGGTTTTGTCTTCCCCACTCAGGGGGCCGGAGCTCGCGGACGGGGTTCAGTGCAGACCTCGGTCCTGAGGCTGGACGGCAGCCGGTCCGCCGTCCACACCGCGTCACCTGAGTTGGAGGGGTGGCCGCGGAGAGACCACAGCATCCTGGGACCGCACATCTCATTAGGTCCATCGGGGAAACTGAGGCACAGAGAGATTCAGGGACCTGCCTAATGCCGCCGTTGTGAAAAGTGGGGGCTCATTCAGTCACCCACAGATATTCATTGTGTGCCTTCTGGGTACCGACGGCGAGGACAAAGCAGAAATCTCTGCCCCCCAGAGCTGACAGTCCGCAGGAAGGGACTTAAGTCATGGTGGGCTCCAGAGACAGAGAGAGTAAAGAAAGCCAGGCGGGCACCGCGTGAGGTTAGAGGCATTGGGTCACGTCACTGATCCATGAGGCCACTTTCAGTTTTCAGGTTTTAGAATCCCAGTGAGGAGACTCAACTAGAAGTTAGCTCCTGTTCCGCAGAAATGTCTTCTACCCAACGAGCCAGTGTGGGCAGCCCCGAAGGCTTCTCAGGGCGGCCCTGCCCCGCCTCCCGTGCTGGGCACTGTCCTCCCTCTGGTCCCCCCAGACCCTCCCGGAGAGGGGAGCCCCAGCCTGGGCAGGACCACCTTCATCGCTCCCCCAGCCAGGCCGGCTTCCAAGGCAACAGATGCCAACTCAGCCCTACTCGTCCCCTTCCAGGAGACGGCACCCTGCGGGGAGTATCACCCCTGATGTGACATGTAGGGACACCTAGAGGCCGGGGAGGGACAGCTGCCTTGGTTTTAGGGATCTTCATTCTGCAGTTGACAGTGAACTCTGTGAAATTAATGAGGGAAGGCGGCGTCTGCCCCTGGCGGCGGTGGAGAGCTCTTCGTTCAGATGCCCTTTAGACTCCCAGCTGCTGCTGGAGAACATCCTCCTCTGCCCGTTTCCTGGTACAGCCCCGTGCACCAAACAGCGGATGGAGCTGATACACGAGTCCCGGGGGGGTGTGCACACGTGGGCCCGTGTGTGCGTGGTCTCCACGCACGGTCACGGTCCAGAAAGCTCTCCATAGCCTCCACCCTCCGTGTCTCCTGTGGAGAAAGACCTCAGGGATGGGGGCAGAGCAGGGGAATCTTGGAAGGTCCATGGAGCGGAGGAGGAGGAGGAGGAGGAGGAGGGGGAGGAGGAGGGGGAGGGGAGGGGAGGAGGGGAGGGGGAGAAAAGGGAGGCCATGGCAGTAAGAAGGAGAATTGGGAGGGGCAGCGAACAAGGGACAATGAAAAAAGAAAAACGGTGTGAAAAGGACAGAGACAGGGAGAAAGATGGGGAAAGAGAGAAATGGAGAAAGAGAAAGGACGGGAAGTATGAGTTGTGAGTTAAGTTTTATTGGGGGCAAAATGAAGACTCTAGCCCTGGAGACACCCTCTTAGAAAGCTCTGAGGTACTTCCCTGGTGGCGCAGTGGTTGAGAATCCTCCTGCCGATGCAGGGGACACGGGTTCGAGCCCCGGTCCGGGAAGATCCCACATGCCGCGGAGCAACTAAGCCCGTGCGCCACAACTACTGAGCCCACGTGCCACAACTACTGAAGCCCGCGCGCCTAGAGCCCGTGCTCCGCAACAAGAGAAGCCACCGCAGTGAGAAGCCCGCGCACCGCAGCGAAGTGTAGCCCCCGCTGGCCGCCACTGGAGGAAGCCCACGCGCAGCAACGAAGACCCAATGCAGCCAAAGCTAACTACATAAAATTAATTAATTTTTTAAAAAGACAAAAGAGAGCTCTGAGGAACCGCTCCGAAGAGGCTGGGGCGGGGTCAACGTCTCTGTGACGGTGGTGAGGACACATGTTGGCAGAGGCTGGCCGCTCCTCACGAGGAACAGACGTCCCCGCAAATGATTTTAGTGCTTTACTAGGTATGAGACGATGCAAGCAACTGGGTTCATAAAACCTTCTGCTGAGACTATCTCACTCTCTGAAGGCCTGTTCTGCCACTTTTCCCCAGGGCAGCACCCCATTCCTGAGCTCCTCCCTGAGCTCCTTTCTGGGTCTGTGGAAGGTCAGCGACTGCAGTGGTGGGTGACTTCATCCTTGTAGAACCCGACGGCGAGGGGACACGTCTGGAGCCGGCAGGGGTCCTCCCCCCGCCCCTCACTTGTCGGGAGATCCTCGGGGCAGAAGGCAGGGACGTCCTTCAGTCTGTCCTCACTCTCCTCAGAACCATGCAGGGTGGGGTAGAGACAGGCTTTGGGACGGTGGGAGTGAGGCCCCGGTGCAGGGCTGGGGTCTGGTGAGGGCCTCGGACGACCTGGTTCCCGGACCGTCTCATGGAGCATCAGGAGGCCAGGAGCAGAGGGCCGGGCTGGCGTCTGCATCAGGGCCGCTGGGGCTGCCCCGGTGGGTACCGGGCTCTGCCACGGTGACAGCGCAGGCCGACAGAGCCTGGCACCTGGCTCCTCCGCCAACACCCTTTGGACCCGTCGGGCTGGGACCCCACGGGGAGGCTGCAGGGCCTCAGCCACGGTGTGAAGCTGCGCCGGCAACGGAATTCCTGGGTATTTTCTGGGGCTTGTTTTGCCCTTGAAATCACTTTTAGAAGAAAGAGGGAGGTTTTCCTGTATCCTGTGCTCCCTCGAGGCTGGAGACAGGGGTTCTGGGGGGAACCTGGCTGGGCCCCTGTGTGACCCCAGGCACTCACTGACCCTCTCTGGGCCTTTCCCTCCATTTATAAACCAGGAAGGATCAATTCTACCTCCAGAGGCTGTTGGGATAGTAATTAAGGTTATTTCTAAGTATGTAAAGTGGTCTTTGGAGACAGGCCTAGTGTAAATAAGGTTGGTTTTATTTTAATAGCAAACATTTCTTAAACACCCACCGAGTTCCAGGCACTGCACAGAATACCAGAGAGAACCCGGTCCAGCCCCTGCCAAACTCTCCGCCGGCCCTGTCTTACCTCCCTCCCTCCCCATGGTTGAGAGCAGGGCCTAAGCCACAAACAGGCAGGCCCAGCTCTAGGAAGATCTGCACACGTGGTCAGACCAATGTGACGCCCAGATCTCAACCCAGCCAGGCTGCAGAGCCCCCCACGGGAGCCCCAGGCCCCTGGGCTGGGTCACACTTAGCAAGTCTCTTGCCTTCTCTCGGCCTCAGTCCCCTGCCCTCCACGAGGGGAGGGCCCTGTTCTAGGCTGGGGGGGCCCCGTGAGACCAGTCCAAGCCTAGTAGATGCGGGGAGCACCTCACCTGATCAGACATTCCCCAGACGGGCTTCCCGAGGGGACGTAAAAGTGGGCCTGTCCCCAAGAACCTCGCGTGTGGCAGGGAAGACTGAAAACACGCAAGTGACTGCAGATCCATGGAAACGGGGGCTCCGTGAGGTTCCCTGTGTGTCCCAGTGCCGAGGACAGGGTCTGGGACAGAGGAAGCTCTGAGCAAACGGCTGTTAGTAAGTAAATGAGGTCGGCCTAGTGACCAGGGGATGGGGACCCTTGTGGGGAGGGTCCACTTCCGGTAGTGTGGTCACAGAGGCCCTCGAGGAGGTGACATTCAGGTGACCTGATGGAGGAGGAGGAACCAAGCCAGCAGTGACCAGGGAAGGCACACATGCTATAGCAGCAGCGGGGGACAGGCTCTGAGGCCGGGAGGACCGGGCCTTCCAGAAAGCAGATGGTCACGACCACAGGGGAAATGCGTGCAATGAGGATAGGGGCCTGCAGGCCCAGCTCACAGCGGGAACCTGCAGGCCCGCAGGCAGCGCGAGAAGGACAAGGTGTGGGGAGGTCACCCACAGAAGGGTCACCTAACTAGGTGTGCAGTTTCTTTTTCTTTTCTTTTTTTTAGATTTTTTTTTTTTTTTGATGTAGACCATTTTTAAAGACTTTATTGAATTTGTGACAATATTGCTTCCGTTTTATGTTCTGGTTTTTTGACCCTGAGGCATGTGGGATCTTAGCTCCCCGGTCGGGGATGGAACCCGCACCCCCTGCATTGGAAGGCAAAGTCTTAACCATTGGACCGCCAGGGAAGTTCCAAGATGTGCAGTTTCAAAAGCTCACGCTGGCTGCTGAGTGCCAGGCGGAAGCTGTGACGGGAGACTGGGTCCGGGGATTCGAGAGCTCCCAGCGGAGCTGCTGCAGCAAGACAGGATGATGTGGCATCCACACAGACGGGGTGGATGAGAGGAAGGGGTGGGTGGGTAGGAGACATGCTCTGGAGCTGGACCAAAAGGCCCCCACCCCCGTGCCAGTGCGACTGTCCTGTGGGCTGCTGGCACTGGTGTTCCCCGGCGGGGTCATGAGTTGTCTGCTTCAGGATCACTTAAGGAATTCATGAGAAGTGCACATCCCCAGTCCCAGCCACAGAGAGACGGGCAGAGGCCCTGGAGTCTGTATTCTCACAAGCTGCTTGGGTGATGCCCGTGGGCATTCGGGTCTGTGGTCCCCGAGTCTGTGCCGTGCATTTTTCCTGACCTCACTCACCACCCATTGAAAGGTGACAAGGAGGAATCCAGTCCCAAACAGACCTTCGGGATCCTAACTGAGCTCCATCACCCTTACCTGTATGGCCTCGGGTACAACCTCTGACCACTCAGGGTCTGTTTCCATACCTGTATGATGGGGAACATGCTATTATCTACCTAATAGCATTGTTGCAAGGATTAAGTGAATTAATATATGGAAAGTTCTTAGCATACTGCCTGCCCGATAAAAGGTAATCAATAAATGTTGATCATCAACATCATCCCATTATCACCATCCTCGTTATCACCACCACCACCATCATCACATCATCACCGACACCACCATCATCTTCACCATCAGCATCATCACCATCACCACCATCATCACCATCACCATCATCACCATCATCTTCACCATCAGCATCATCTCCATCACCACCATCATCACCATCACCATCATCACCATCATCTTCACCATCAGCATCATCTCCATCACCACCATCATCACCATCACCACCATCATCACCATCACCATCATCTTCACCATCAGCATCATCACCATCACCATCATCTTCACCATCAGCATCATCTCCATCACCACCATCATCACCATCACCATCACCATCATCACCGACACCACCATCATCATCACCATCAGCATCACCATCATCATCATCATCATCATCTTCACCATCAGCATCATCTCCATCACCATCATCATCACCATCATCACCATCGTCACTATTGTACCAACCAGGAGCAGACAATGAGCCCAGTCCCTGCAGCCACCATGACCATATCCTCTCAGTCAGGATACACTCAGAAAGCAATACTTCCCCACCTGGCTCACTTGCCCCGCCTACTCCTTTTAACTAAACGGAAAAGTTTCTAAACTCACATATCTATTTCTCTACCTTATTAAAAGCAGTCTATCAATTAAAAATGGCTTTTGCTTTGGTAAGTAGGGATCCCGTGGGGGCTCAGGAACACCTTGCTTAACCCCGTGAAGCCCTCGGGCAGGAGAAAAGGGCGCCCCTCGTGGGCACCGTGTGGATTCCGAGACTCCCTGCAGGACTGGGTGCCCTTCACTATGCCGGGGAAGTTTCTTTCTCTGACCCAATCCCGAAATCTATCCAGGAGAGCTTCTCTTGTTGATCCTTGATGAGCTGTAACCCTCCTGCACAGTCCTCCCACAGTCCACTGCAGGCCATTTACTCTCTAGTATGAATTAGGGGTCTTCCAGAGAGGGCTGGAAAAACTTAGTACTTAGGGCCCGGGAGAGGGGAGAGAGGAAGCACAGAGAAAGAGAAGCTGGGGGCAAAACCCTTGCCAGTCTGTGCCTGTGCTGAGGGCCAGCCCAGGATGCTGGCAGTCAGCAGCAGGGGTGGGAGTCTGGTTGCAAGGGGTCTCAGCCAGGACCCTGGAAGCTGTTCTGAAACCAGTTTTTAATTAAAGAGATTTGTTTCGTGCCATTAAACTTTGTCCTGAGAGTGGAAGGCGGGGGCGCCCTGAGGATGGGTCAATCCAGTCTGTACTCTGAGCTTTGCACCGGCCTGTTCTCCAAGGCCAAGGTCCTAATGGGCTCCTGCTGGCTCAGCGCAGACCCTGCCTGGGACCCCACTTCCCCAAGCCCGGTCCTCGGTGGGTTTGTTGGGCCGTGCCTCTGCTAACCGCCACCCCCAGGCCAGGAGGGAAGACAAATGTTGTCTTGGTGGAGAGGCCACAGGGAGTCACAGAGCAGAGAGAGCCTGGGAGTCAGAAAAGAGGGTTCAACAGCAGCTCCCAGTGAACTTAGGGAGGCCCCTTATCCTCGCTGAGCCTCAGTTTCCTCAACTGCAAAACAGTGACAGCCGTTCTAATTGCACTAGATGTGTCTCAGTCAGCGGAGGCCACCATTGCAAGATACCTTAGACCAGGCGGCTTAAACCACAATAGTTAATTTCCTCACAGTTCTGGAGGCTGAAAGTCCCAGATGAAGGTCCAGCAGGAGCAGTTTCTTTGGTTTAAAACAACAGAAACTTTGCTGTTTCAGAGTTCAGGAATCCAGAAGTCTAAAATTAAGGTATCGCGAGGGTTGGTTCTTTCTGAAAGTTGCAAGGGAGAATCCATGCCGGGCCTCCCGCAGCTTCCGGTGGCTCCCGGCAATCCTTAGCATTACTTGGCTGGTACCCACATCTCTCTAATCTCTGCCTCCGTCTTCACAAGCCCTTCTCCCCGAGAAGGATCAGATCCTAATCCAGAATGAACTCACCTTAACTCACTACTTCCGCAAAGACCCTATTTCCAAAAAACGGTCACGCTCTGAGGTGTCAGGTGGGCATGAATCTTGGGGATGCTATTCGACCCAACACTCCAGCTAAGTGGCAACGTCAGCGTCCCACTGGGTGAGACCCTGGGGAGGAGGAAGGCCGAAGGGCGTCTGTTTGGAGAGGGAACTTGTACCTACAAGGCAGGTGCTGCCCAAAGGATGGGAAACCACGTGGTTCCCCGTGTCTTCAGTGGATGAGCCACTGACGTGCTCTCCACACCCATCCCCATGGCCTGGGAGCCCTTCCGGGAAGCCTGAGGGCCCACCCAGGCCAGGGGCCGGCTCTGACCACTGCCGGGGACCAGGGGAGGGGGGCCGGGGCGGCTGTGCAGGCGCCCACCCGGGAGACGGCAGCGGGCCGTCCAGATGATGACGGGAGAAGAGGCAGTGCTGCCGGCTGGGGGCCGCGAGCTGGGCCCATCAACCTTCAAAGCAGACATTTCCGGGTGTTGTTAATTACACCCGTGGCACGTCTGAGCGGAACCAGAAGGGAGCGGCGGCCCCCTCCCCACCGGGGCACCCGGCGGGTGAGCCGTGGCTCTGGGCACGCGCGGGCCTCCTGGGCACGGCCCAGGGTGTGTGGGGCACATGCTCCCTGGCCAGCTGAGTGGAAAAATAAGTGACCTGAGGGGCTGACTCAAGCTATAGTCATTTTGCCGGTGAAACTCCGATAACTCACTCCGGGCACGGCCCCGATCAGCGTGCCTCTATTTTTAACTCCGGATCAGCAGGGTCATTTTCTGGAGAGGGAGGGCTGTTTACTCAGCTCCTTCTCCCCGCAGATCAGTCTCCCCAGCCAGACCCCCTGCCCTCACCGCCCCGGGAGCTGCAGCCTGGCTGCCTTCCTGGGAAAGGTCACCGGGTGTTCAGGGCTCGGCAGACAGGGCAGTAGTTCCAGGCTCCCCGGCTCCAACCAACTTGGTGTCCAGCCGCCGCTATCGTCTTGTGGACCCAGACCCACCCGCTCTTGGCTTACTCTGAGGCCTGGGCGTAGGGGTCCCAGGGAAGGAAGTAAGTGTAGACCCAGCCCTTAATAATGATGCCAATGGCCCCCATGTGTTGCCCCCTGGCTGCTGTTTCATGTACATCCCCTGCCTCCCCCACCCTGCAGGATTCTGCCCTCTCTGTGCCTCCGTGCTCTCATCTGTAAAATGGGCTCATACTGCTGCCTCGGAGGGCAGGGAAGAACACAGGAAATAACTTGCCTGGAGGGTTTGGCTCTGTCACTGGCCGGTGGTAGGGGCTCAGTAAGTGTCAGCTCTCTTTTGGTTATGCTTTGCCGAGCTTCACAACCCAGGGAGCTGGGAGTCAAGCCCAAGGTGGCCTTACCCAGTGGCTGAGCTGATCCTCTGCACTTAACTCCTCCATCCCATACTGCCCCAGCCACCTCCCTATTCCTAGTGCGTCAAAATCGCACCCACCGAGCAGATAGGTAAGGAGGTGGGTCAGGCCTCATCCCAAGAGCATGGGCTCCTTACTAGGCTAAGTCCCTCCTGCTTATCTCAGGCAGGATCCAATTTACAGAATGTGGATCTAGAGTTTGCAGATGGCCTGTCACGTGTAGAGCACCAGGCCAGGAGGAGGGAACCCAGCCTGGTTCTGCCTCAAATGTCCATGTGATCTTGGGCCAGTCACCCCCCCCTTGTAGGGCGACATTCCACCCCAGCAAAATGATGGCAGAAAGGGTTCAGCACTTCTTAGTAACATTTGTCAAGGGAGAGCCTGCATTCTGACTCAGAGAAAAAGAGTGCTGTGATCAATTAGTAATGTCTGGCACAGGGGTAGGCAGGGAAAGAATAGGCATGCTTGTCAAGTATTTGTCATGACCATGATTGCTAAGTGTCCTCCATGACTGCTAAGGGCCCTTCCAGTTCCTGCCTCCCTGAATACTTCAGGGAGGACGATGGCAGAGGAGAAAGCTCAAGGCAGTGGAGCAGAGAGACGGGCCTGACTTCAGGGAGGCTCAGCCTTGGGGTTTGGGGGAAGATTAACACCGTGGGATGCAGAGTGGGGCCATGTTATAGAGAGTACTCAACGTGGGCACTGCAGTTTAGAGGAGCAGCACTCTAGCAGTGTGACAATCCTTGAGAAGGGGCATGACACCATGAAAGTCACATTTTAGAGAGATTTCTGTAGGGAGGTAGGCTCCCACCAGAGCAGGGCGGTAGGAGGCTGAGGGCTCATCACTGCAAATATTGGGCATTTGCCCGTAAGGCTCTGACTCATCACCCTGAGAGTGGAGTCTGGGGCTGAATTTAAGGGACACTAAGAAAGCAGCAGTCCCAGGACCAATCAACATGCAGGATCCACAAGGCCTGCCTCTGTATCCTCGGCTGTGAGCTTAGAGGCCTGGAGGGGACTGCCCTCAGATCCCTGTCACCTCTGGCTGTCTAGGACGGTGGCCTCCTGAGATGCTCCAGAAGCACACAGGTGCCCCAATGTTCCAAAGCTCCCCCAGTGGTGTTTATTATTTATTTTAAGATTTATGAGCTCTGAGGAGAAGCCCCAACCTCTCCCAGCCTGTGCTCGTGCTTCACCAGCCGTCCCCCCACGCCCCCGGGGATGCCTGAAAGCACAGCCATCACATCGCAGCTCCTTGTCACCGACAGATCAGGGCGCCCCCTAATGGTCAGCCGTGAACATGCGGGGATGGCTGCTCCGGCCAATCTCGCGGTTGGCCTCCCCATCTGTCTATCACCACCCCCATGCAGACACAAGCTCAGGATTTTATCTGGAATATGAGATGCATTTATTTTTAGCATCAAATTTCCTTCCTAACTGGAAATGTTTCCGGTGGCATAAAAATAAGTTGATATTCTTTATACCCCCACCAGCCACATTTCTTTAAAATGTCTTCATAAGGCCTTGGTGTAAAGCAAAGGTCAGCAGACTTTTTCTTAAAGGGTCCAACAGTAAGTATTTCCTGCCTCGTGATCTCTGTCACAATTACTCCAGTCTATGCTGTAACAGGAAAGCCAGCCGTAGACAATACATACGTGGATGAGCTGGCTGTGTTCCGATAAAACTTTATTTATAAAAACAGGAGGTGGGCCGGATTTGGCCCATAGACTGTAGTTCGCCAACCCCTGGTCTAGACCATCATTTCCAAATGATGTATTTCAAGGTCCCTGTTACTTGCTGTCCCGCAAAAACAGGGTGACTTTGGGAAATACTGGATAAAACAAAATTTGACAGGTTTTCCCAGAAATATGCTAACATCACATTCAGAATCCCCAAGCGGGGTAAGAGGCATGCTTCTCAAACTCATGTGACCGTGGGAGCCTGGCTTCCAGCAGGACCTGGTGACTCTTTTTTTGTTCCATCTTCCTACACGCACCTGTTACATCTCTCTTGAGACCGTTTAGGAGAGATCACTGGAAGATTCAAGGTGGTCACGGCCAGATGCTCTCGAGCTCCCAGGCCTGTAGGTGGGGACGACAAAGGGCCCACGGTGTGGCCCCGCTGCAGAGCTGTGTGCGTCAGTGATTGTGACTCTCCATTTCACAGAGAAAACCAAAGCCCTGAGTCCTCCAAGGAGCCGGGAGCACTGGGAACTGAGCCCAGTGTCGCCTCCCCGTCCCCCAGCCGCTGCCGGGAAAGGCCCCCCACCTGTCCTCAGCCATCACTGACAAGGCGCCCAGCACACAGACTCGAGGACCCAAGTTTCTTCCGTTTCCATGGCAACAGATTGCCACGCCCCCCACGCCCCCCCCCCCCCCCCCGGAAATGAGGCAGAGGCAGCAGGGGCATTCAGACCATCCTCATGGTGGCGGCTCGCCCACCACAATCCCTGCCCCACCCTGGAGCGCGGCCAGCAGGTTTAACCCAACCTCCCACTCCAGTGAATGCAGAGCGTTGGGTTCACGAAAGAGGAAACCAGGAGAAAGGGCTGTCCTCTGCCATCAAGGGGCCAGCTTGAGACCTGGGTGCTGGGAGGGGGGTGGGGCGAGGGCAGTGTCTGAGGCAAGAAGTGACAGGGGTAAGTGGGCGTGTTCTGGGGGCACCTGGGCGGACCACCAGTCCTCCAACTCTCAGGACAGGGACAGGGCAACTGGCCCAGGGCTTCGGGCCCTCAGACAAGTGACATGGCTGGCATCTCTCTCCTGACCTGGAGAAGCCAGCAGAGCTTCCAGAAGGAATGCAGATCAGGGCCATCAGGACACAACAGTAGTCACGGTGGGGGCGTCAGGGGTGGGGCTGGACGTCACAGCAGGCGCTCACATAGCCTCACGACAGCCCTGGGGGAGGCACAATTACTTCCTGCCACTGTGTACCAGGAGAACGAGGGTAGAGAGTTCAGGAGTCTTCCAAGCTCTTAGCAGCAGAGCCAAGATCTCAGTCCGTATGGACTCCAAAGTCCATTTTCTTCCATGTCTGGACAGGGTTCTGGAAAAATATGGCCTTCTCTTTCCTCACGGGCTTTGGTGCGGTTTTGGGGGCCAAGGCACCAGGCGGCGGCATTTACTGGGAGAGGCAGCAAGACCGTAAGAATTTGGCTGGTGGCTAAATCCAGCCTATGTTGATTTCCAAGCCAAGCATAGAGCCAGGAGCTGGAAGAAACTGTCCCTGCCTTCAGGGGGCTCCCAGTCCGAGAGAGGAGACAGACGTGTGAACTGAGGCAGCAGGAGAAGTTTCCGGAGGAAGGATGTCAGTTCCCACTGGATGGGGATGTTTCCACCAGGGGCTGCCTGGGGGGAGTGTCACCAGCGGGTGACATCCAGGCTGGACCTTGGGAGCTTTGGAGGAGGGGAGAGTGGAAGAGAGGGAGGAGCCTTCCGGAGAGGGAGCCCTGTGGATGTGGGGGGATGAGGGAGGGGACAAGGCAGCAAAGCGTCTGATGGGGGCTGACCTCCAGGCGTGGGCAGCCTGGTGGGGCCGCGTGGGCAGCCTGGTGGGGCCACATGGGCAGCGTGGCCTGTCCGGGGCATGACAGACACCCTGGGGGCCGCAGAGACACGTGGCTCTCCTCCCAGGGGGCCAGGTGGCAGACCGGACACCCACACTTGGAGCTGCCCACCTGGGTCACGCAGCCTGGCCGGCTGGTGAGAAGCCTTCGGGAATCACATGGGTTCCTGGTGGACCTCAGAAGGCCCAGGTGGGGAGGATATGTAGGGAGGGGACACGGTGACCAGAGACGGGAATGAGGAGAGGAGGGGTTCAGGCAGAGGAGGAGGTGGGGAGGAGATGGGCGGCCTAGGTCACAGGGGGAGCCTGGATTCAGGCCGAGGGATTTGGGCTCTGTCCCCTGACCCCACTTTTGGCCCCATTCATCGTGGACCCGGCAACCTCCGAAGCGCCCTCAACACACAGGGCGCTGATGCCGGGCCTGGGTGAGCGGGAGACAGGCTCACACCGGCTTCAGGACAGTCGTCTCGGGGATGATGCTATCACGCATGCTCCGTGACACCAAAGGCCAACCACAGCCTGCAGGTCCCCTGCACCTGGACCCGAGGACCGACTCTTCACCAAGTATTGAGCAAAACCCCTCATGTGCTTTGTCTCCCTGGATTAGGCGGCTGGTCGGAGGTGAACTTGGCATTTGGCTCTTTGCCTTGGGAGGGCCCGGGTGTCCCCTCCCCAGCCAAGATCTCCCCCAACCCGGTGCCCGTCGTGTCATACATCGAGACGCTCAGTGACATATAGTGGGAAGCGCTGTGGCCTGACCGTGTGACCCCAGGAAAGCCATATAACCTTGCCAAGCCTCAGTTTCTTCACCTGTAAAATGGGGATAACAATAGACGCTATCTCACAAGGTCGTTGAGAAAATGGGGTGATGTGCAGTGCTTATAAAGTACAACCGTACAGAAGGTAGTTCTCGATGCCTCCGGGTGCTGGGGAGCCCTTGGAGGTGTGGGAGCAGAAACCAGGGCCCTGTTGGAGACAACTGGCTGTGTTTCCATAGGCAGGACTGAGGGTGGAGTCACCCTGGCGGGACTGGCCTGGGCTGGGGCTTCTGGGTCCCGGGAAGGCAGGCTCCCCTTTTACTCTCCAAGGCACCCTGGGAGCCCAGAAGGTTCAGAGGGCTCTCGCCAGGGTGTTGTTGGTACCGCTGGTCCAGTGGGGACTCAGGGTCTGCCCCGCCTACCTGCCCACGGGGGCTTCCGCCTTCACCCTGGTGGGTGCCGAGAGGCGAGAGGGTGGGTTTGAAGGGATTTCTCCTGGAAGCAGCCTGTGTCCTTGGCTCCAGCTGGCTTCGGCTCTAAGAATATAAGTTGGGCTGTCCTTCTATTATGGCTCAAACCCCAGCAACTTTTGGAGCGTTTATGGCTACCTCTGAGAGCCTGCAGTACTGTTCTCTGAATTGCTAAGCAACGCCGCTGGCTCTCTCACAGGGAGAAAATTGAAACATTGATTTATCTATTTGTTTTGCAACTAGCACCAGCGGCTTCATTACTCTGTTCCCCCGGGACACCCTCCCACACACTCGAATTGAAAATTCACTCTTTCTACCTAGGAAGGGGCAGCAATGGGTTTTTAATTTGGAGAAAGTACAGAAACAATGGCTGGACCAGGAGCCAGAAAACAGGAGGTGAGGCGGGCCGGAGGCCGGTGCTGGGAGAGTTGCAGAAAGGGCCCTGCATCCTGGCCACGGGTCAGCCCCTTGGAGACGGGACAGGCCCAGCGTGGCCGCAGCCCCTTAGGGATGAGCCTCCCACCGGCCCTGCGCCCTGGGCATGGCTCCCACCCTCCCTGGACCTTGGCCTCCCTTGCGGCTCCAGCCTGGGACTCCGTCAGCATCCTCGACACGTACACCTGCCAGCAGGCTTCCTCTCAGTCATATTCGCCTGTTACTGCTAGCTTTCCAGAGATGCTTTCTCCTGGAGGACCAAGGGCAGCATTTGTTACTTCTGTGACTCAGTGATGGAAGGAGGTGGCTGTGATCCCCCCCAGATTAGAGCACCTGCTCTAAGAGTCTGTCTTCAGAAAAAGCGAAGCCCTCCTTTGCTAGGAACTGGTGATTCCCATAAATGACAACCTACGCAGCAGCTGCTCAGCCAAAGAAGAAATGGCCTCCTGTCGATTTGCCCGAAGGTCTCTGTCCTTCTGGTAACACAGTGCTTTAACTGGTGCCCTGATTTCCTAAATCCTCTCCCCATATGCCACTCCTGAGGGCCTCACCACCCTGACCTTCACCAGCCCCTTGCCCTGCACCCTTGGGTGTGGCCATGCATGAGTCTTCTGTGATTATCTCCAGCAGAAAGATATCTTTGGGCTCTGGATTCGTTGGGGTTGAAGTCAGCTGTGGACGGCAGAAAACCTAAACTAACAGAGGCTCAAAGCATCAAGGTTCATTTCTCTCTGTAAACAGAGGTGGTTGAAGGCTAGGACGGTAGCTCCACAATTCCAGGGCACCCAGACTCCTTCTGTCTCGTCGCCCTGTCATGCGCCCCATTCGTTCACTCTGGCCCAGTATGACTGCTCTAACGCCAGCCATCGTGTCTGCATCCCACAGCCACCAGGAAGGAGAGAAGCACAGCTCCTCCCTTTAAGAACTCTTCCCAGGGCTTCCCTGGTGGCGCAGTGGTTGAGAATCCGCCTGCCGATGCAGGGGATACGGGTTCGTGCCCCGGTCCGGGAAGATCCCACATGCCGCGGAGCGGCTGGGCCCGTGAGCCGTGGCCGCTGAGCCTGCGCGTCCGGAGCCTGTGCTCCGCAACAGGAGAGGCCACAACAGTGAGAGGCCCGCATACCACAAAAAAAAAAAAAAAAAAAAAAAAAAAAAAAGAACTCTTCCCGGAACTTGCACACACCCCTTTCAATTACCTCTCATTGGCCACCTTCTGCCTGCCCACCCCTCTACATGCAGTATCACCTGCTTGTAAGCCCTCAGCTACTTGCTGTCAAAGAGCCTCACCCAGGCCTTTAGCGCATACTCCCTGGAACCTTCCAGTGGAAATCAGCTAAGCAGGAATCTGAAGGCAAGAGCGGGGATCAGGCATGTCCTTGGTGGAGAGTGGCTGGGCTTGGTCTCTAGCAGGAGGTCTGGCCGCTTCGGAGGTGGATCCCTTCCCGAGCCACCCATCACCCTGGGGGACAGGGGACTCAGTGGCACATCATGTGGGGAATACGTGCGAGGGAATACAAACGAAACAGAAGCCCCGGATGAAAGTGACCTTCCCTGAAGAGTGAAGGGGGTGCTGTTCATAAAATGCGGAGGCTAAAATGGGGACAGGCCTGGGAAAACCAAAAATATTGGCCTTCCTGTGTGCATGTGAAATTAGGGAGGCTGAGGATGCCAGAAACATCAGGGTGTGTTGGGGGCATCGTTCTGGGGCTCTGAGCTCTGGAGAGCAGGGTGGGACCGGATTTCAGCTCAATGGAAAGAAGGTCTTTTTGACAGTTAGAGCTGCCCTCTGGTAGACGGAGCTGCCACAAGAGGGCATGAGCTCCCCAACACTGGGAGCAGAGCAAGCAGAGGCAACGCCATCACTGGACAGAGGCGTGCTGGGACCCAGCCACCTTTCCCACGTCCTGTAACCTGCCCCGAGCACTTTTCTTCAGGGCAAAAGCCCAAGACCGAGGCTTATCAAGGACCCCCCACCCCTGACCCTCCCTGTCCCGTCGGCCTGTCCGTGATCACACTCCGAGGGTCCCTTCACAAGTCAGCCCTGGTCCACAAGGCCCTTCCAAGCACCCCGACTGGCGCCAGGCGCACAAGGAGATAAGGGAAGTTCAACTCCACACAGTGAATGAGTGTCCGCTCATTTGTAAAGCATCGTCTCCCAAGACGCGGGCAAGGGTCATTGTCCCCCCTCTAGGGGTGGAGAGTGTGAGGTCAGCAACGTCCAGACCTCCTAGTGGCGGTGGGGTCAGATGAAGAATCCGGACAGCTGCTCGGGGTACAATTGCATCCCTGGACATGAGGCAGGCTGGAGGGTAGGTCGTCCTGCACTCAGCCCAGGGGGGCATCTGAAGGGCATTCCGATAAATCCATGGGAAGAGGACCCCGGGAGCCCGCTGGGGGAACCATAGAATCCTTTATTTATTACACAACAATTATTTACTAAGCGCTAGCTCTGCAACAGACGTCACTCTAGGTGCTGTGGATACAGCAGAGAACAGAACAGGTACAATTTCTGCCCCCATAGAGTTTACATTCCAAGTAAGTAAAGAAATCACTAGCGAGAGGTCGGGAGTCCCTCCCTTGAAACTTCGAGGGCCAGATGTGCTTTGGCCAGTGGTCCTCAACTGGGGCGATTTGGCAGCGCCTAGAGATATCCGTGGTTGTCACAGCTCTGGGAAGGGAGGAGCCGCTGGCATCTAGTGGGAGGAGGCCCGGGATGTTGTTCGACAGCCTACAGTGCCCAGTGCAGGCCCCACAGCAAAGAACCGCGGGGTCCACCACGCCAACGGCACCCAGGCTTAGCAGCTTGGCTTGGCCATTCAGACTTTGCATCTGAGAGACGCACGATGGTGCATAGACTATATATTATATAACGTCCCCGGCGGGCTGTGGAGTAACTCCCCGTAATCAAAAGCATTAATATTTCTGCAGCAAAATGTATGAATATTCACAGTGAGAGGGATGAACCACAACTGTAAATAGCCTCACAACAGTTCGGATCCCGTTTTGCCACCAAATGGGCTATGAGCAAGCTTTTGGTTTTCAGAGCTTTACGGATTTTGGAATTAGATTGTGGTCCTGTAATGTAATTTCAGATAGTGATAAATGCTATACTGGAAACAAAGGAGAGTGAGGAAGGAGGAATACAGGGTTTTAGAGAGTGTGGCCGAGCAGGGGCCTCGGCGGAGGTGAGCTCTGAGCAGAGACCTGCGTGAAGCTGGGAGATGGGCCGTGAGTCCCAGCAGCGAGAAGAGCATGTGCAAAGGCCCTGAGGCAGGAGTGAGCTTAGAGTGTTTGAGAACAGCCAGGAGGCTTGTGCGCCTCCATCGGACGTGCCAGGAAGAGACAAGTGGGCGGCAGGGCTGCTGGGGTGACTGGGGAGCAGATGGGCCCAGCCTGCAGCCGTTGAAGGACTCGGGGTTCCGCTGTCAGCAAGGAGGGAGGCCAGTGGAGGGGTGTGAATGTGGGATGGTGCTGGCTGCAGGGTAGAGAATGGGCTGTGGGAAGGCAAGAGCAGGTGCCCTCAAGGGACAAAGAGGGCATGGCCAGAACTGAGGGGGCCCCGACTCATGCATCCTGGGTGGGGCTCACACTGGGAAGTGAAGGGAAGCAGATCGGTGCTGAAGTCCAGACAAGCCAGGAGACCCAGCTCCCGGGGCCCTAATGCACCACAAGCCTTCAGCCTCCGGGCCTTTGCACAAGCCAGCCCACATCTACCCTGCCCCCACCTCCCTTTCCCACTCCTCCCCCCGCCAGGGGACTACCTCTGGGACCTGGGTCTCTGACGTCAGCGTGTCCATTTCCCCAGCTGGGCTCCGACGGCCTGGCAGGCTGGGCTGAGCCTTAATTCTGTGCCTCCTGGTACCCGTACCCTGGCCACAGCTCCTCAGAAGTGCTCACAGGGACAAGGACAGAGTTCATGCCAAGAAATCCTCGGGGGGGTGTCCCCTCCATATTCACACCCTCAGGGGTCGGGTGTTGACAGCTGTAGACATTGCAGAGAAGACAACACAGGCTCAGGGGGGGTCAGAGCTGTGGCCGTGGGTGCTGAGCCAGGAGCAAGTCTCCTGATGTCGCCTGCTGCCTGGGGTGGGGGGGAGGGTACAACATTGGTGACAGTTGGGGCTGCCTCCACCCCGTTGTTGGGGGATGGGACTGCATCAGCCACAGGGGCTTGGTGACCCACGTGGCCAGGTTTCTCAGAGCAGAGCAGGGCCTGTGATGTCCCTGAACTCCCCCCCCCGCTGCAGGTCACCCTCTATGACACCACGCCCACAGTTCCCGAAAGAGCCGCCGTGTACCCACCGCCGGCCCCCGGCGCGAGAGAGGCATAAATGCAGGAATGGTCCCCGCACCTCGTGCACACTGTCCCCGCTCAGCCCCCAGGATCAAGTGAGAGGGAAGAGGCCTCGCTGGCAGAAGCAGGGGAGGGGGGCCTCAGGGAGCCCTCCCGCTGCCCCCGCCAACCTGCCCCGGGGCATCCGGAGCTGCAGCCTGCCTGCCGGGCTGAGCCTGTGCAGAGCCCGGCCTGACTCCTGCGAGCAGCCCTGCTGGACGCAGCAGAGCCCCGGGGCTCAGGAGGAGCCAGCCCCCACTTCCGGAAAGGGCGACTCTTTCCCCGCTAACGCGCGCTGCGCAAGGATCCAGCTAAACCCGGTTACTCAAAGCGTGGGCTGTGCGTCTGCCGGGGAGGGGCTGCAACCGCCCGTGATTTCAGGGCTGAGTATCTTTCACAGTTATTTAAGAGCTTCTTCCCTTTTTTCCCATTTTGATGATATGTTTCTAAATTATACATTAAACTTATCAGGGTGAGTAATACCTCACAGCTTCCCCGTGTCAGGCCTAATATGACGGCCTCGTCTGCGGCTCCGTGTTTACATGGTTGAGGGGGAAATGCTCCTTTCATATCCATTTATCTTCACGTGAAGTGTTTAGAGATGAGAACCTCAGACAGGTTCCAGACACCTGGGCTCCGCGAGCACTCGGCGTCTGCAGGAATCTCTCTTCCTTCTGCATGTATGGCCAGGGTCGGGTCCCAGGCTGGCTGAGACCTGGAGGGGCCCCCCACCCCAGGGAAGGATCGTCAGGGGCAGAGAGGCCCCCAGAGGGAGCAGAGCCGGGAGGTCAGACTCAGAGATGTAAAATGTTTAATGTTCCCGGAAGGGGCGTAAAATGCACCCATACCTCCCATAGCCTCCTGCCTTGGTCCAGAGAACCGCAGCCCCTGGGGGACAGATCCTCGCTCCCCCATCACGCCCGTCTCTGGTGTTCATTCGTTCATTTTTTCATTCACGCATGCAAACATGCATGCATTCCAAGTTGTTGCTGCCTCCACGTGCTAGGTAGGCCTGGGCTGGCCTGCCGGTGGCATATGATGCTGCCCTGGGTCCCGGGGCATTTGGGGAATAGCCCCTGCAGCTGGCATCCAATAGAAGGGCACATCCTCAGCCCACCTGGGGCTCTGCTGGGGGACCCTCCTGTCCTCTGAGCCGCGAGAAGCCTCACCATGGACAAGCCCCCAGTCAACCCCCCGGACCAGGAGGCCGAGCAGAGAGGGACTGGCCAGGCAGCCCCCCACCCAGCGCTGCTGGTCTGCGGCACCCCCAGCTGGTGCAGTCCTGCCGTGGCACCCAGGCTGTGCCGGGCTGGGGGACAGGGGGCTCTGTCGGGTTTGAGCCCTCAGTTCCGCGGCACAGAAGGAAAAGCAACGGCCGCCAGAGGCCAAGGGAGACTGAAGCCGTCATAATCTTTCCAGCTTCCTGAGTTCGGTGCTTGAACTATGCTAGCGACTCCGCCTGGTCGTTCTATGTAACCCTCACCGCTGCCCACGGCCCCTGCGCTTTACAGCTGACTGTTGAGGTGTTGGGGCCCAAGGTCACATAGCAGAATGAGGGGTGGGGCTGGGGTTTGAGCACACCCTGGCCGGAACCGCGTGCTTCACGCCCCTCGGGGTCCTCAGGGCCCCCAGCAGCCTGGACCAGATGAGCCACTGGCCCTTGCTGCTGCGACCTGGGCAGCCCCTGGCCGGGCCACTGGGTGCCACCCCCAGAGCCGGGCCAACCGCCTCCAGGCGGGAGATTCACCCAAAGGGAAGTGACGGGCAATGTATCATATCAATAAACTTGCTTAAGGGCGCTCTGTCTTCCCGTAATGAAACCGAGACGCGGTCTCCCCAAGTTATCGGGCACCCGGGCAACTCCGCATCAGACGCTTATTATTTTCTGCCACCATCAGGGAAGACTGACCGTGCTTGGATAAGCGCAGCTTAAAATTGAAAACCAAGCAATTTACCTTCAGTCGCTTCTCAGGATTTTGTGCCCCCAGAGACAGTTAAGGAGAAATAGACTGCGTCTCCATTTTAAGTGCTTTGCATTCACATTTGTTTCCTGCCTGAGACTGGGGTTTGGCTGGGGGAGAAGGGTCTCGGTGGTGATGGTATCTCCCACCTGCTTCCTCGGGCGAAGGAAACCTGCCTTCGGGCGCCTCTTTCTTGAGGGACGGCAGGCTGAAGATTGTTGAGGCCACCTCCCTTTCTCCTGGCAAAGCTGCCCCCTGCGTTACGTCCGCCCACCCCTGGGTCACTGGCTCTGTCGGCCAGCGGAGGTGGAGACCCAGCCCTGCCCTCAGGTGCAGCCAGGAGAGGGGGGCCCGGACAGGGGCTCTACATCGCCCACCCCTCCAGGCAGGGCTCCCCGCATCCTTCCACATTTGTCCAGGCTTTGAGAGGCAGGTGTTCTCCAGCCTCTGGACCTGTCTGTCTTGTTTCCCATTAAGGAGCAGAGGTTGATTTTGGAATGCTTGGGGATGAGGAGGAGGCAGAGACCTCGGTGGATGTAGAGTCAGCACTCCCAGGTTTGCCAGTGGGGAGCTGTCTGTGACCCGTTCCGTCTGTCGTCCCGAGGCCAGGCCCCTGGTGCCCTGGCACTGGCGTTGGTTCTCTCCACCCAGCTCCCAGGCACCCTGAGAGCCTCCGCCGCTCAGCACCTACAGGGCTGGCGCCGCAAGGTTTGCTCAGAACTCTAGGAAAGAAATCTCTGCTCTAGTGATCTCAACAACGGGGAAGTGGGCAAGGCCCCCAAAGCCCTGGCCTGGCTTCTCCTTTATCCCAGGGATGATGAGGGCCGACTGCTGCCATGTAAAGGGTCCTCTGCTTGCGAGTTTAACAGTTACCTCTCGGGGTCCCTCCGTCAGCCAATGCGGCAAGATAAGCTGTTGTGATCGTCTCAGCCCCGGTGCTGCCGCCCTGCGGCTTCAGCCCCGTCTCCTCTTGTTTGATCAGCCTCACCGCCCACCCACCCCCACCGCCGCCCCCGCTGGCTGCACAAGGCCAGGCTGTGTGCGGATGGGACTTGCCAGTCCTTTGCACACCTTGCCGCGCTGAGGCTGCTCTGGAGACAGGAACTGAGTTTGGACTCTTATCCTGAGGGTCTTCACCTTGAACCCTGAGGTCCCTGTTCACCTGTGCAGACCATCCTGGGGCTCCCATCTTCCTTCCGGGGGAGGGGGGCTTCTCTGGAACAGAAGCCACCACCACTGCCCTGGGAACCAAGGCGGGGCTCTGGGCGGACTCACGCACAGCTGGACGTCATCAAGCCTGGCTGCCCCTATGGGTGCCTGGCCAGGGCCCATCTTGAGCCCCTTACTTGGGAGCAGTGAGTTCAGAGGAAGGAAATTTCCAGGCAGAAAGAGCAGCACATTCCACAAGAACAGAGCAGGGACTCGGGCACAGGTGGGGGTCGGCTTGGATGGTTGCTGGAACCCCCCCATCCCCCAATATAACCCTGGTTCTAGAGAATTAAGGGCAAGGGAGCCCAGGGACTCTGCAGCAGCCTCCTGGGCTGGCGTCTCTGCACACAAGACCGTAATTTGAGGCCATCTGACCTTGGAGGTGGTCTGTGACGGCTATGGCTAGAGGTGACCCACACACGCTGGCCACACTTGGGGTGGGCAGTGGCGGACACCCGCTCCAGTATCCCCCCGCCCTCGCCCACAACTGGTCAGGGCGAATTTTGGAGAGGACCCAGAGGTGTACCGAAGCACAACTCCGGTCACTTTCTGGTCCTGCTTTTGAAGTGGCCGGCACCTTTGTACAACCCCAGAGTGGGCACGGGGGTCAGGCTCTGGCAGCATCGGGAAAGAGACCGGAAAGGGGTTTTCACTGTACTGATGGCTTAGCACACACTCCGGGCCTCCCCCAAGAAGCCGTCTGGGAATCAAGGTCACTAGATGCAGACTCAAAGCTTTTTATGTATTTTCACTTCTGCGTTTGCTCTCGTTTTTACTGTCACACATACTAGACGTACAGAAAACTGCATGAAACAGAAAACGAAACACTGGATAAATAACGGTAAAGCATGTGACCACAGACCAGGACACAAGGGAAAGAACGTAAACGCCGGTTGGTTCTCTGAGGCTTTGCCCCTTCCCCACAATGGAAAAGGTAACCTGGGACTAGGACCCCAACTACTCAGAGGCTGAACCATTTCTGGGCAGTCCCAGGCCAGAGCAGAAAGCCCTGTCCTCACCGTGGATTCCTCTCCCTTCCTGGTCTCTGAGAGGAAGGAAAGCTCCAAAGATGACAGGATTCAAGTGAGATTAATTTGTTATTTTAGACCCTTAGAAAGGCAGTTGCACAGAAAAGAAGTCTCTGGGTCGTAAGGAACTTCAGATCAATTAAAACAATTTACTTTTCTGCTAATGATTTCAGACCATTGTAATTTATTGGTAAGTAAATGACTTCAAAAGCATATTCCTTGGGCGGCTGCACAGAGGGAATTTTAACAAGTTCTTGGATAAATTAAGTCTGGAATTCGTTAACAGACTGTTATTGTAAAACATTTCAAGTAGGCCCTTCACACAGCTCCAAGGCCTCCAAGTTGCCGGAAACAATTAAAACTTCTAATCAGTTCTTCATTGTTTAAGGGAATCAAATGGCAGGAAAGGGCTGCTGACCACACGTGGGAACCCCCGGCCCAGCAGTGATGCGTCCGAGAGACCAGCGGCCGCTGGAACCGCCCTGTGATTTCTGCTCTCGCGGAAAAATCCAGATTTCTACTCTGGCCAAAACACGCCCCGCACGGCTGGGCTCCCACCTCCCACGTGCCCTCAGTGGCATCTCTCGTTTCTCTGCCTGGAGTCCCCGAGCTCCAGCCCCACTGGCTCCGGCGCAGGCACGGATGCAGCTATTGTCTTCCCTAGTCACCTCTCTCTCGTCCGTGGACCTCTCCTCAGCACATCCCCTGGGCTGGGGGTCTGCCCGCCTCTTAACAGGAGGATGAGTATTCAATGAACGATTGATTGCATCGGTGACGGCTCCAGCGTGCGACACGGGTAGCGTCCCACTGGAATGGGCCAGAACCCCCTGCAGGGATGGGGAACTACCCCTGGTGCCCAGGGCAGGGAAGCTTAAGGATACAGGACGGACCAGGTGAGAGGCCTGGCCGCCTGCGAGCCGCCCACCAGGGCAGAATGGGCAGTGGGACATCCAGGCGTCGCAGCGTGGACCGCCTTCAGGGGCTTCGAATCCGGTCAGAGGGCTCTTGTCCGTGCCTTTTATGTAAGGCCCAGAGAGCCCTCCCTGAGGCCAACCTGCACCCCCTGGGGCCTTTTCCTTGGAAAATGAGGATTCTCCTTGAGTTCTTCCCAACCCTCAACATCTCAGTTTCTGGTCAGTAATAGCAGTAAGAGAATAGTGCAGCCGTCGTGAAGCCCTGGGGCAGAGCAGGAACCTCACACCTCAGGAAATGTGGTATCGCCTTTAGACCTCAACAGGTCGGGAGGCAGGGGCCGAGGCACGGACCGGCGCTCAGGGGTTAAGGAACTTGTGCAAATTGGATGGTGCCTAAGTAGCAGGGTTGGGCGGTGGATGCTACAATCCGAAATCCATCACGCTGTCCTGCGGTCCAGCCCTGCTCACGGCCCCTTAGTACCACTCGGCCTCTGGGCAGTGGCTCCCAACCCAGGCCTGCTTTAGAGGCGGCTCAGCGAAGGCCAGATCCAGAAGCGATGAGCGCCTAGCGCACAGATGGCAGGCAGGGGCCAGCTTGGGACACTTCCTCACCCTCATGGGTTCATGCGTCAGCACGGTGACCGGGGGTTTGGAGTCCCGGCGCCCCTGTTCTCTTGGAGCAGGAGTCCTATAGTGGGAGGAAGCAGAGGCCAGGAGCAAATGAACAAGAAAGACTAGATGGGAGCGTGTCAGGGCTCTGGTGTCACTGATCAAGGTCGGGAAAGGACTCTCTTAGGAGGCGGCGCTTGAGCTGTGACAGAGTGACCCTGAAGAATGTTCCAGGCAGAGGCGACGGCCAGTCAGTGCAAAGGCACCTGGGCTGGGAGGAAGGAAAGAGAAAGAAAACAGGAGCGGGGTGGTGAGCAGCGGGGAGGGTGCAAGAGAGGGGAGGGCAGCAAGGCAAGGAGAACCGAAGAGGGAGGGCGGAGGGCCGAGTGTGGACTTCTCTTTAGTGAAGGCTTTGGAGCATTTTAAGCAGGGCGGTGACAGGACCTGACGGATGCGTTTTCAAGGCTTCTTCGGGCTGGTAAGGGTTAAATGGATGTTTGTAGAGAGGCCAGCTCGCAGGCAAATAGGCCAGCCGGAAGGGCCAGGCAGGGTCCAGGTGAGAGGATGGCTAGGTGAACCAGAGCAGGAGCTGTGGGGAGGGGAGGAGGACAGAGGTCTGGGGTCTGTTTTGAGGTGAGGTTGACAAAACTTGCTAATGGTTTGGATGTAAGGTTAAGGCAAAGAGAGGAATCAGGGTGACGGATGGATTCAGGGCTGGAAGAGCTGGGCGGGTAGTGGTGCCAGGTACTCAGAAGAGAAGACCAAGGGGGGATCCCAAGGGCCCCTTTGGCCATATTTCAGTCAAGGTGGCTGTGGACGCCCTGCTGGGCGTGCTATCTTAGTCTGCCCAGGCTGCAATCACAGACTGGCTGGTTTACACAACAGCCATTTATCTCTCACAGTTCTGGAGGCTGCATGTCCAAGATCAAGGCACCAGCTGCTTCCTGGTTCATAGAGGACCATCTCCTTGCGTCCTCACGTGTCCAAGGGGGAGAGAGCTCTCGTCTCACCTTCTTCTAAGGGCACTAATCCCATCATGGGCCCCACCCTCATGGCCTCATCTAAACCTAATCACCTCCCAAGGGACCCACCTCCTAATACCATCACATTGGAGGGTAGAACTTCAGCGCATGGGTTTCAAGGGGACACAGGCATTCAGTCCACACATATCAAATAGGCAGTGGATGCTGTGGGTTTGGAATTGGGTGGTCAAGTCGGAATTTGAGTCATGAATTAGGAATTAGAGTCAAGGGCCAGGGTGTGGGAGGTCACCCAGGAAGGAAAGGTGGGGCAGAGACTAAGGATGGGGACACCCCAACATTTAGAGCTCGCAGGAGGAGGAGGAGGGGATACCTGGAGAGAACTGACTGGTGTGGGTTCCATAAGCCAAGAAGAGAGCCTTTCAGGAAGGAGGCCCACAGGGTCCACACAGATCACTAGATAAGGAGGTGCTTCCACGGGGCTCCGGGATGATCGCACTCAGCAAAACGTGTGCCTGTGTTTCAGATCCAGGGGGATCGGGTTTTCGATTATTTGAAGCCAGTTGGCAAACCCTTTTAGAGCCGCTCACAGACTGCATTTTAGTAATTTTCATAGTATTTTTGGCAGCTCCAGAGACACCAAGGCAAGGCAGAGAATCTTTTAATGGAGCATTGAAAAGCAGTTTTTAAAAATACGTTTTAGAAAGCTATTTAAATTCTCCCGTCTGTAACAAAATTAATGTATAAGCTTAGCGCCTTCATTTGGCTCTACTTAAAACAAAAAAGGTGGGAAGCAGTTTCCTCCCTCGGTTCTGCTGAATCTAGAGGCTGGTTCTCATTTGGCATCACGGGACCTGGACATTTCCAGGGATGCCCCGTGCAGGAAAGGCTCCAAACGCTTTCCATCATGAAGTCATTTAATCTTCACAACAATCCCATGAGGGGAACAAGTGATATGTGTTCCCCCACTTCAGAGATGGGGAAACTGAGGCCAGTGTTTGTTAATAAGAAGCTAAGTAGGTTCAGCGTCTTTAGAGAGGGGAGAGGAAGGAAGCTTGCCAAACACGTTAGAGCTGGAGGGATGGAGGGGGACCCTACCTGTCGTACCCTGAAAGCCGGTGCTTTTAATCACCCTCGGGCTCCCCGCTGCCTGGGCCTCACACTGGGTTGGGGTGAGGACTGATGTGCAGCCGGGTGTGGACCCACCCACTGCAGGGGCCTTGCTGTGGCGATTCTCGGGGGGGGTTAGGGCCCACGCATCAGCACCCCGGGGTGCCTGTTAAGTGTGCGGTGGAGCTAACTGGGGTTTAGGAGAGTAGGTCCCTGGGATGCTCCCTGGGGGGATTCTGACACTTGGTGAACTTTGAGGTGCCCTGCCAGCCTGCCCCTCGACACGTGCCATCACTGCGGTTTCAGATCCAAAGATCCCGGGGGATGGTGACACAGTCACCCCTCCGCAGAGAGAGGAGGTTCTCTGGTCAGGGTCCCGCAGAACCCAGGCCCTTGACCCCCATGGCAGGGTCTCCTCTCAGATACCCCCTCCCTGGCCCTGGCCCAGCCTCCAGCCGGCCTGGAGAGGCAAGCTGGCTGCCCCAAAGAGGTGTTGTTCTCAGGGGAAGAGACAAGAGGTCGGTGTCCGCATGAACTGTGGCTGGAGGCCTGGCCACCCTTTGGTGGCAGCCCACCCACGGGGCCCCCGGGGTCTCCGGCTCCAGCGCGGTAGCCTGCACCGTTCCAGCCCTGCTCTCCTCCCTCTGTCCTGGGGGAGGGGCGGGAAGTCTGTGACGGGCCACTGCGATACATGACAAGCCCTGGGGGCCTGCAGAAGGGGATGGAGGGGACTAGCTGAGCAGTCGGTGCAGGCGGGGCCGACAGCGCTCGGGAGCCAGTGGGCGGGGACGCAGGGGTGCTCGCGGAGTCCACAGAGGCTGGTGGCCTCTCTGTCCCACCCGCCGCAATCCGAGGTGGGGCTGGAGGGACTGCTCTGTCCTGCCACGGCCAAGCTGTGTGACCCAGGTCTGGGTGGAGCTCGGGAGCCAGTGGGCAGGGACGCAGGGGTGCTCGCGGAGTCCACAGAGGCTGGTGGCCTGTCTGTCCCACCTGCCGCAATCCGAGGTGGGGCTGGAGGGACTGCTCTGTCCTGCCACGGCCAAGCTGTGTGACCCAGGTCTGGGTGGAAATAAAGGAGGGCTCAGAGAGGGGGGCTCCACACCAGGTGTCCCCCGGATCTTGGGAACAAGGGACCATCTCTCGTTTGACTTAGAACAAAGCTTGACAGGCCGCCAGGGCCCTTGACCCAGAATCCGCCCAGCATCTTCCCACCCCTCGTGCCTGCTCATACCCACGTGTGTGTCACGGGCTGGCCCCCTGCAGGGCTTGTGTCCACTTATAGCTCTGTGCCACGGCTGCGCTCGCCGGGGGTCATGCACGGCCTCCGCTCCCACACAGGAGAAGGGCCCGCTCTTCAGGTGAGCAGCGGGGGCCTGCTTTCTCAGGGCCACTTGCTCCCTGGGCAAGTTAACGACCACCTCCACTTGTCCTCCGTGGTTGAATTGGCCCTCACCGGCCAGGGCAGCCGGATCCGGCAGGCCACTGCTTTTTCAGGTTCTCCTGGCTTTACTGCCTCACTCGCAGCATCACCGAGGGGGCAGCCAGCTGCTGAGAATCACTCAAGGTGACATGGCATTGTAGATTTCATTTCCCGCCCCCCCCCGGCCCCACCCAGGTCTCTATCTGTGGGAGACGGTGACAAGGTGACGGCACTCAGTAACTCTCAACGCGAGCAGAGCTGATGTCCCAGGGGCAGGTGGCGTTCCCCCGGTGACTCAGGAGCCCCAAGCCTTCATCTTTGCTGCCACCTTCTCACTCTTGGTTGCCCCGAGATCGTGGCCTGCTCGCTCCTAACACCACCGACCTTCTCCCAACAACTACCAGTGCTAGAGCCCATCACCCGGGCAAGGGCCTCAGACAACACTGGATCCAAGTGTGGGCTCCAGCTACCAGCTGCCCTTCACCTTGGGCAAGAAGCTTGACCTCCGTGAGCTTCCATTTCCTCTCACCTGCCTCCTAGGGTGGGCGTGAGGACAGGGGGTGAGGAGCATGTCCGGGTAGCTCTGTGTCCAGCGGAGTG